>NC_090294.1:45940710-46165710 GCF_037392515.1 Haliotis asinina | reverse complement strand
GGGAAAGATCGGTAATTGGCAAACTCTATAATATGCCACTGAAGAGGCCTTTTTATGATGTTTGATACAATCCAGACGTCGCTGTGAGGTATTGACATATAGATAAGGATTCGCCTGCGGATTTTTTAACAATGTTGCAACCTGCCAAATCGATGACATTAAGGACGTAACATCGACCACAGACTTAAATTACGACCATTTTCCTTGCAGATCATCAAATTAAGCACTTATTTATGTGTGCTTGTCGGTTTTAATCGCATATACTGGTGTCGCATTGAAGGAATTCAGACCCTACGATTAGGGCTTTCTGGTAATGTCTTGAACTCTAGCCTTTGTCACGATGTCCTGTTTTGCATGCACCAGGAGTCTCGAGATAAAACCTTCCCCAAGTTGTCAGGCGTGATCAAGTGACGGAATGGATGTTTGGGTAATGTACTTTTGTTACTTGCGGTAACAGCCCTCATGCAGCCTACAAAAACGCCTGCACACTTAGAGAGCTGCAGAATATGTCGTATTATGTATGTACGTACTTCAAGCGTGCCTCGTATAATATGACTGGCTTTAAAGCAATATTTTTCTACTATATTCTGGTGTTGTTAGACTCCTGCAACTTATTAACAATTTTCGGTCGACAACCTAACTTACTTTTAATTCAGTTTGTAAAGTGAAATATTTGGGCAAACGGAAAAAATGTGTGATTCACGTAGTGGACAATGACTGTAACGTATGCTTACACACTGCTGAAATACTTCGAGTTAATGTGTTTTCCAAATGTTGCCTTGCGTTAAAGATGAACAACTGGCCTTGTTCTGTGTGTCTCTTCTGGTGGGACGAGTAGGACGCCCGGGAACACCTTATGTCACAAGGATTCCATTATGATTCTTCAACAAGTCCTTACGTTATCGCCAGAAAGGTACATTGGATATAGTCTGGTCATTATTGAAAGTTTTGTGATTTCAAGATTCGTCTTTTGCTCGATGTTGATGATTTTATATATAATTTGTTTGACGTTCTGTGGCGGATACTGTAGATCCGGCAGAACAGTATTTCATACTAGCTCTTTCCATTCCGCTTGATGGATTCTGTTTCAGATTGTGGTCAAGACAGGTCATATATCTATGTCATACTAATATTCTTTATTTCATGGTATTTGACGGCTGTTTGTAAGAAATCTTTTCATTTAAACCAGTGGTTGATAACATGAGACATGTAGTGGACAGAAGTCGATACAATCACCCACGTTTCGAAGCTGGACTAACACGATCCGCAATGTACTCATGTGACATCCCCCATCACCTGATTTTAATGGTTGTATTAGATAGTAAAATGTTTCATTGAAATTATGGAAACAAATAAAGATGTAAATGACAGTACAACTGTTTCTTTATTTACTTCCATAATTTCAGTCACAGCTTATTACATACCGTGTGAAAAATACTGGAGTAGCATATTTCATTAGCGTGCATGTCATGCTGTGCATATATCCAGACGATACTGTCATCTGTTGAAACGAAACAGGGACGTGGCTGAACTGAAATGCTACACTGGTAACTGAAATGCTACACTGGCAATTAATTGTTAAGCTGCCAACTGAAATGCTACACTGGCAACTGAACTGTTATGCTGGCAACTGAATTGTTAAGCTGCCAATTGAAATGCTACACTGGCAACTGAACTGTTATGCTGGCAACTGAATTGTTATGCTGCCAACTGAAATGCTACACTGGCAACCGAACTGTTATGCCGGCAACTGAACTGTTAAGCTGCCAACTGAAATGCTACACTGGCAACTGAACTGTTATGCTGGCAACTGAATTGTTAAGCTGCCAACTGAAATGCTACACTGGCAACTGAACTGTTATGCCGGCAACTGAACTGTTATGCACTGAACTGTTATGCCGGCAACTGAACTGTTAAGCTGCCAACTGAACTGTTAAGCTGGCAACTGAAATGCGACACTGGCAACTGAACTGTTATGCTGGCAAATTGAAATGCTACACTTGCAACACAAATGCAATTGAAAGTAACGATAAACCAAAATCACGCGAACAGTATTGAGATTCATGGAGGAACAGACGCATGGAACGAAATTCAGTTGGTTACTTGTTTTGTTTTCGAGCGTTAACTTAGAGAAGAGTTCCAGACTAGTCGAGTTTTAGTGAAATATACTGTGTTTGAACGTCTTTGTATAAACAATGTCCCATCATTTACACATAAAAATTCAACAGAACAATTATTTATTTGAATGACCGATTGAAATGTTATGTGATTGATTACCGATGTCTTCAAATCCCATTAAAACTACACGCAATTAATTGCTTGGTACTTATTCGATTATTTTCAACGTCATTTTTGATATTTTTTTCAATTTTTTTTCAATTAAATCACTCCAAATGATAATTGTAAAATACAAACGAGAATGATTTATGAAGCCCCTTTAGGCTCTCGTTCAAATGAAAAATGCAATCAAAGAAAAGAATGTTTGATAGGACAATTTTCGAAACGTACTGATCGTTCCAAGAAGATCATAGATTTAAGACAAAACCATGAAAATCATAGCAGCAAAAGGGCACAATGTCAACGTTTTAGAAAGCAACAGTATATAGTGAGAACTAGAATAGTGATTTGGTAAACTTAAACAAAAAGGTTCCCTTGACAAGAACCAGAAACGATTTTCCAGAGAATTGATTAACTACCAGACCTGTTGGAGTGAAACACTTTTTACGGTAAGCACCCAAATGCAACATTTGCCTATCTGCTATCCCCAACAAACGTAGTTACTTCCACATCACCAGATGAGACGAGCATAAGTTCTTTCCTAGTGTCTGTTTTTTTACTGCAAGATTGATTGAATGCCTAACCTTTATGTTATACTTAACACTGAAATAGAAAAAAGTCAAGTTTTTATGTCACATATATACCAAACTTCTCTCACGATTTTAACTTTAACCGGTCCAAGAGCAAGAGACAAACACAGAAATGTCAATGTAAATGAGGTATACAGTTTATAAATAGCCGGAAAGGGTAGTACAATTACATTTAGATGAAAACAGTGAGCGTTTTTATTCATTAATCATGTGAGGCATAAAAAAAAACATAAAAAGGTTTCTTTTCAAATGTGTCTATGTTGTTTTCACGAAAAGAAAAAACATCTTCTTTTCTTTTCTTTCAAATGTAACAAACAAAAAGCTAATTTGTTTGTGAAAAGACATAGTGTCTAACACAAAGTGTTTTTCTTGTAGATTTTCTCTTTCAATCTAATATGATTTCAATGAAGAAAACTGAATATATAAAAAAAAGATACAAAGACACCGAAAACTTTGCAGTTGGTGTAAGAGTAGAGAACACTTTGCGTAACTTTGGGCCCAGCTGTCAAAAGTTGTGCAGGGTTATATCAATTATACCTGCCAGAATCCTAATTCGTGAAATTGAATCCTATGCTCGTCCACAATGGCATTTTATCAGCTCATACAGCTGTACTCATGTCCCTTTTTCTGCTTTCAAAATTTCAACAGTAGACATGATGGGCTTAGCTCATAAATTAACGTTCAGGGAACATCTTGACTTGGGTCTATTTAATATTCTGAACACTTGATTTGCCTCTGCGTGTGTTTGTGATAGGTGATAGGACAGGAAGTGCTTATCGTTTCGCAGACACCTTTGTATCATCATTCCCATTGATAAATTCAGAAACACAATGTCTTGGTTATGATATAACTGTAATTAGGGAGGATTTCATTGATTGTGGAAATGTTACATTTTCATCAAACCGATGAATATCTTTGAATCATCATAAACGATTTTTTCTTTTTTAAAAGTCATAAAACCGTTTTCAGTATTCCATCCGTATCAGGAGAAAATGTTAAACTGTGATGATACAAAGTGGTCTAAAGTGAGAAAATTTCTGCCCCACGGGTGTGTCCGTCTCGAGCACAAGTAAATCATGATTTGGCATTTCCAGTCTTGATGTCGCTTTGTATGTCTGATGCACATCAATCCACTGGAAAACACGTTCAGACTACTTCCTATATGGCAAATTTGCTGAGCTAAGTAACTGAATCAACGTTCAAAGTCACTCACTCATCCAAATAGCTCATGTCGATGTTAATGCTTGTCTACGTTTAACTAAAACTGTTCTCTGATATTTTGTGTATTAATAAGCTACGTTTTTCCTTTCTTACTTCTACATTTGAACTTCCATACATTTCCACTAGCGAGTAAACAGGAAAAACGTTTGCTTTATTACCTTTTCTGCACAAATAGAGAAACGACACAACATGATTATGAAGCAAATCCGATAATAAACATACAATATCTGTATGAACATCCCAGGGAAGACCAGTGACGCCATTCAGTAACGAAACCATGTGACGATTTTTATGGAAAATGAATTAACGCCTCAGATCCCAGTTGTATCTTCCAAAATTGCTCTCAACAAATTCTCGTGGAAACCTGGTATCACATTTATTCAGGATAATAACTTTAAATTTTGCTGTCCTCAAAACAGTCACGGAGACGTTATGGCGGTAGCCATGCAGAAGGAAAGACAAAGCTTTCGTTTGATTGCCTCTATTAAGAAAGATCTAAGACCGTTTGTAAAATCATTTTCATGAAGAATGAAAAGAGTTGAAGACGAAAGACGTGGTGAGAGCGAGGCAGGAAGAGGTGATGGAAAGACAAATGATGAAGGAAAGACAAGAAAGTACACCTGTTGAGCGTAACCTTTATAGAGAGCAAAATTGAGATATAGATGGCGTGCAAGCGAAATGGGAAGAATGAGAGATATAGAGAGAGGCGAGACAGAAACGACTGCGAGAGAGAATGGGACAATTTTCTTCGATAGTAAGCCCGATTGAAACTATTGTTATAATTGATATAATTCCCACTGTTCAAAAACGACCTTGAACGATACTAGAACTAAGGTCACATGCTAATGTATCCGCGACCTCCAACCACTGGTGCCCCAACATGTCTAATATCTTAATCTTATTGATTAACGCCATCATGTATCAGCCGTTTGACATCAGCTATCTAAATGGCGATGGCATCCACATGCAAATACAGCGAAGTTGCACTGTCTGCATATGGAGGCCACACTGGCCATGAGAACGTTACAAGTCCGATCAAAGTCACCTAGGGGTTTTTTCAAAGTGTAAGTGATGAAAAAACGTTCTATTGCTCATTTGTAGGTCGAACACACTACATAATAAGTGTTAAATAAACACCTCTAAACACATGATAAAGTCAGCATCATCCTATGGAATATGGAACTTCTTACAAGTATTTGAAAGGGTTTCATACTTTTATCTAAAGTGACTTTACATATATTTGATCAAACAACGACAGCATGTTGTCACCTAGAACATTAACGTCCATGCGTTCAAGAACGTTACGCATAAGGTTACACACTATAACCACACAGTTGTGTACATAAACGCATGACGACCATGGTGTATGTAAATAGAACTCCGTATGACACCACAAACAATGCAACATGTGAGGTTGTTTCTGAAGTGACCGTGATCTACTCACATTATTGCTCAAATAAATAGTCATTATCCGAGGACGGTCAGATCACACCAAACACTAATTCCCCTCCAAGCCATTCCATCACTCAGCTGCAATTGCCTTATTGGTCAATCAGTGTCTGATTAATTACTCTCTTAACGCCTTAACTCAACCTCTGGCTGACCTTCAGGTTCCAACACGATCAACATGCACCGAGGCACTCCAGGAAAATCCAGGCGATATTAACCCTCAACCATTACTTCCGTGTGTCACCTTTGTTTATACAGCATTATAATTCAAATTTTAACTGCCATTTTCACAGAGTACCTTTAACTGCTTTGCAAACAGCGATGAGACTGCATGGCAATAGGATAACTTCAATTTTCAAATAGGAAACAGTTCATGTCCAGCAATATTCCTGGAGATCCAGCTTTGGGTATCTCCTTTTCATTTGTGAGCTACCAAACAAGCCAGTGATCAGCAACATAATCACGCAGCTGGGCTATGATGCCATGTGTGAACCGAGTCAGGAGGTCTGACCACTCGATCTCGTTAGGGGCTGCTGAAGACCAATTCAAACCTTATTGGGTGTCATCGAGGTTACAAAATTCAAAGCGTCAATAATGCTTGTGAAAGGTTCAGGTTGACACAGCAATTTCATCACAACACGGTCGGTTTACAATTCAGATTAGAGCAGTTAAATCAGTTGACCAAACACTGTATTGAACACGTTTATAACACTCATTGTCAGTTATTTTTTGTAAAATTAATAAGCGAAAACATTTGAGGTTTAAGTTGTAAAACTGGTTTACTGAGGATATTTCTGAATGTAGTTTCTAATCCAATAGAGTTTACGTTTAGTTGGTGATGGTAGTTGATCGCCAGTTTAATCTTCAGATTCTATTTCATTAGTACCGGTGTAAAATGGATTTTTGAAAAAAACAGAGAATCGAAAAATGTCCAATTGTTAAATCACTCGTGAAAGTGTGTCCTGTGCTAATCAGCTTTCCTGAATTTACGCAATGAAAGTTCAAGAATGTCATTTTCTTTGAGTGCCTTTTACACGAGATGCCATCTCATATCAATCATTCATAGTTGGTTGGTTTCTTGTTTAACGCACACATTCCAGCCACCTGTCAGCGATGTGTAACAAATCGATTCTGGACCAAACAATCCAGTGATTAATATATCATGAACATCGATCTCCGCAACTGGAATCGGACGTGTAAACCAAGTCAGCGAGTCTAAGCACGCAAGCATTGCTTACTCGAGACCAGTTCTAACTTGGATCTTCACGGGTTAATCATTCAAAGCCTGAGACGAGAAGCTGAGAAGCACAAGACAAAGTACCAGAACACAACATGTTCACCATAAAATCTCCGTATTCAAAAGTCTCCGAGGATTAACAGAACTGAATTGAAGTGGACCTTGGTGCAGTAGTAATATTATCTTAGTGTGGAAGGGGACACAACACAACGATTCCATACTGTATACTGATAAGTTGTAAAGGAAAAAGCAATTGCGGTTCTACCAATTCATCACTGTAAGCAATATTGCATTTAAAGATGTGCACCAAATGCAAATACATCCTTTCCTCATGCACTTGATCAACGTCTGAACTTTCACAAACACATCATCCGGTCCTGGATAGAGCAACCACACAGTGTGCATCATCCCTGAAAACATCAAAACATTTTCCTTGCAGGCTTGTCGAGATCATAACACATGGTTACCGCCTCGATACCAACAATTCAGCGGGGAGTCTGAGACGCCGTGACCTTGATCCAAGGTCAGACGGACGTGGACGTGGGTAATCCTCTGAAGTAACGCTTGGAACTCAAACACAAGGGAAAGTCCTCAATTCTTCACCTGATTTTCTACTCGCCTGCTTTATCTTCCGCCGTCATCTATTATACAGTTAGATTCTGACGTCTAAAAGAGTCGCCTTTTCCTGTGAAAGGTTACTTAATTGACCCAATACGGATGGCGGACAAAGGGACAGAAAGCATATACAATGCTTCAGAAATAGATATGGTATCAAATGAAATTCCCGAATTATTAAATATTCCACTTGAATGTACTTACTCAAATAGTATTGGAGTTAGACATTCGTGTAATACGTAAAGGAAATATATAATAATTACTGCTTTTCAATCTAGTTTTCACAAATCAGGGCTGACGAACTGTGTATTATTCAATAACTTGATATAGACCAAAAATGCTCGTTGGTGAATGAAGAGCGGCATAAAACTCATAACCATACTAGAGATAATATATTATTTTCTCATATCAGCGTGTATTTTCGATCAATACACATCCGATTTCTCAGAATCACTGTATCTTTGATATGGTTAAATTACCTGTAATTTTTTGCAAAAAAAATCGTCATATATTGACGGTTTAGACCAACAATCACACGTTTTAACAGCAGCTTGATTTGTCGTATACCACAATTTTTAAACAAAATGCAGTCTACAGAATATAACCTATATATTCAAAAGTAGCCACGAAATGCTGTGCATTGAATGTGTTTTCCATGAAAATTCTTTTTAAAGACTGCTTAAAAAGTTGGAATTTCCAAAACAAAATGTGTTTAAACACTCACTGTCAATGAATTAAAGTAATCTACACTCTAGATTGGATATAAATATGCTATATTTCATTGGCTGAGTACTAAATATGAATAAATTGGCAAATTAAGAAATCCATTGCGAACATATTGTTTGTGGGTGTGAAGGTGTGGCTAATGCCTAATACCGGAGATATGAATATATTTTGGCCTCGCCTTAGTAATCATCATTCAGATTTCACACGATCGTTATCGTATTAAAACGCTGAAGAAATATAGGAATGTATTTGTTGTGTGCAAAAAAGGATTAAGACAATGATGCAATTATGTGACGAAGAGTCAGCTTGATTGAGTGAATGAGTTAAAATGTTATGTCACATCTGCAGTATTTAAGCCAGACTATATCAGCTTACATATTGATAACAATTACAAATCAAGCATGAAAACCTATCAAAGAAGGACAATAAAAACTAGTGGATGTGGATTGGTGGATGTTGCGGGATGAAGATATTACTTCATTCTTCAGGTGATGGGTGGTGGGGTAGCATACTGGTTAAAGTGTTTGAAGATGTGGGTTCGATTCCCCAGACGGGTACAATGTGTGAGGCCCATTTCTGGTGACAGTAACGTGACAGTGCTGGAATTTTTCTCAAAGCGACGTGAAACTAAAACTGTAACCTCTCACTCGCCTCTGTTAACATAGCATATTCTGCATTCCAAATCCTATGATTGTGTTTCAAACAATTCCAATTTCCTCCTAAAGCACATACATCGATACCCATCGATTGACAAGTTTCCATACATATCAGAATCACAACATTGGTTCTGTAAGGGAATATTTGTAAAGAGGATTATTCAATCCTAACGCCTTCAAGAACGATGAAGTTATTGTGATAACACGAGTCACATCCCAACTGCCCAGTCAAGACAAGATAGTAACGTTGTTCATTGGGTCTGTCAATAGCCTAAAATGGGGAACAACGTAGAATTGATTGCAGAAAAAAACTCGTCAGCTTGGGTAAACACCATTCTTGTGTTATCATCAACAAAATGCATCGTCGGCCGACTGTCTTCTGCGGTTATCGAAGTCAAAGTTGGTCTTCTCCTGCACATACAAATATCATCGTAAAGCTTATGTAAATGGACGCGGCAAAACCATTTCCATAATCAATCAAATCCGTTGTACGTTTTCGACAATATGATGATAAAAGCGCAGGAACCGTTTCCATATTCATATCAAATTTTACAGTCCCTACTATATCTTGAACAAGCTTATGCTTGTTTACGATTCCGGTTCCTTTCATTGGAAATAGATATAGTTTAAATCATATTTTGAACATGTTGTAATAAACGCCATTTAATAGGGATGACACTAGGTGTTCACGAAAAGGTGAAAATGTGTTTGGGAATAAAACGTGTCCTCCATTTTCTGGAGATATACCGTGGGTCACAGAAATCATTACACAAACACTTAGTCTCAGGAAATGTTTAGTTTTGACACAAATACGTAATGCCTTTAAACTGTAAAGGAGCCAGAGTGATAACGGTGATTCCCCAACCGGAGGATTACCTTAACGTGTTTGTATTATAGAGATGAGCCGTTGTATTATTATTAGAAGGGTGGAAAATAATGTGGTGCAGACAGCGTGTGAGAGACTAACTAAACATACAACAATCAGGAAGGGGTAGACAGTTGGATTAACGTGTCATATTCGTCAAGACATTTCAGCAGATGCCCCACGTCTGCAACGACTGATCAGACCGGAGCATATTGATCAATTTGTCACAGCAAGTAGATGTTGACTGGGTTCATGGCCAGAGTGTCGGCAAAAACAACTGGAAGTCAATGTCGACAGTTAGGGAATTACACAGCTGAGCGAACTAGTGGTTATCGACATTTAGGAAACCGATAATTACAGTCGTTTCAGCAGTAAATAGTAGACATTCTATTTTCTGGGCGCTGACATCAAATGTGACATATATATACACGTATATTTACCAAGCACTATTTTAGATGACGCTATATGTATAAACACACACACACACGTGTGTGTTTGTGTGTATATATCACACATGTGTATGTATGTATGTATGTATGTATGTATGTATGTATGTATGTATGTATGTATGTATGTATGTATGTATGTATGTATGTATGTTAAATATATAATGTTTGGCTATTATTAATTACAAACAAGAATGAAATTGCAATTTTGTAACAATATACCTTAGAGGAATAAATAAAAACTTAAATTTCAGCTTTACTGGAAGGTGTGGGCATATCTGATTGTCGCACAGTTTTCAAACAGTGACCACATCAGTACCTGACATTGCCACACCTCCCACAGTTAACATCTCTCTTCTCATACTGGCAATCAAACGCCAAATTTAAAGCATCGAAATCTGTTAGCACACCTCACACGGATAACATCAGCCATGGTCAAATTGGCAATCAAACGTCAAGTTCTCAGTGTCGGAATCCACTACCTTTTCTTGTGGAGTGCGTCATTTCCCGCGGATTTGGAACAGAAGGATCCCTAGCTAGAAATTAGCATCCAAGATAGTCCTGGAGAGGTTCGATAGAGCTCACATCGGGGCTCCTCGGGATATGGTAATGTTTCGATGGTTTTGTTCAGACGGCACGAGAACGTCATTATATGAATATGGGACGACTGGTAGGGGATGGTTACCACAATGTGGTACGCCGGCGGTACCCAGTGCTTAAGTGTTAGTATCGTTTGTCCTTGACTGTAATGAAATCAGTCTTGAAGTCGTCCGTATAATATGAGGCAGCATTACGTGCTACTGGTGGAAACACTTTGACACCTACTACTTTACAATCATAAATTATTTTTTTTTATCATGTGCTCCAAATTTCATCAGTTTGCATGAAACGGTTAAAAAAGGTAACAATGTATCTTAACATTTACAGTAGTTCAGTTTTTAGTATATATTTTTGATAGCTATGTTTTGTTCCAAACGTCGACATTATTTCCTCAATAAGAGTTAAATTTTACTCTAAAAATCATACAAATGACAATGATATTTTTAAGATAAGCATGTATATACAGAGGGGTTTCTTTTTGCCTTGATTTAACTGAGGTTGGAGGTGAGTGGCTGATTCAATGGTGTTTTTTGCTTCCCTTAACACTGAAAATATTCCGTTCCACTATTTCGGTATGTCACAATCGATGGTGCTAATGTACTTTTGAATTATTGTACAAGTTTTTACAACTGCACAAATCTGACAAAGAAAATTTAAGTAAATAGGACATACATTGCACAAAATGATCTAAGAAACTGCCAAAGTTACATTACAAAGTGAAGAAACCATAGTGAGAATTGTTTTCTATTCGTTGACATTTACCATTATTCTTGAAAGATGATAAACAAATACATTGACACTGACACGCAATCTTGTGTTCTTATATTTCTTTTCATTCTTTACGAATGAACTAAAACATTCAAAACTTGTGAACATTAGTTGTTCCTCACTTCATAAAGGATTTCTTTACCTGACGTTACGTAAACATACCGATATCAAAAAATAAAGTTGCCTAAGTCTGAAACATAATGAACCGTAAAAGAAACGTGACCTTGCAAACCAAACGCAAAATTTTGTTTACACGAGATAGTGTCATGATTATGATTGTACCTTTTTGTTAACGTGGTTTTTTTTTCAATCAGTCAAGTTTGACAGTTGTTACCAACATCATTGTGCTTTCTGGTGAAGACCGATGTCGACCAAACAGACAGACGTAGTGATAGGTTCCGCATGACATTCATGAAAATGAAAATGACATCCCAACAAATGAAAGTGAGTCCCAAACTCGCCTGAAATAGTTTTTGTGATTTGACACAATCGCCATGCCACGACTTACGAGAGACCAGAGGAAGCACTGGAACGTTTGCAAGTTAACCAGGCTACGGACTATCCAATCTCTACAATGTTTATGTTTGGACAACGTACCAGGTATCAGGTCACTAACAGTATCCAAGACCGTCCATGCTGTGGGCGACCTTCAGTGACATAAGAACATCAAGACCGACAGATTGTGCTCAACCATCTGAAGGATCGCTTCACTCTAGTGATGAAAACAGCACGCCAGACTCACAACAAACCCATTAGTGCAGTGCGTCGACGTTTGCTCGTCATCGCCAAAATCGACTGCAAAGGGCAACTCAGCAGTTTACTTTATCGACGATAGAGAAATGCATTTGTACTATGAAAACTGATATTTCGTTTCGACAACCGATGGCAGAGAGTATGGCGAAGGCGTAGGGAACGGTAGTGGTCGTGAGGTGGTCGAAACATCACGGAGTGGGGTGCAAGGTGTCTAAACCAGAGAGTTGACCCCGTGGTGTTCCATAGTTTCGTTTCAGGACGAGGAAATGTCGTGACAGCAGCTCGCTATATAGACCAAGTCATAAACCCAACGTTGTACCACATTTTGGACGTCACAAGGATACATCTCCCAGGAGGACAATGCTCGTTGCCACAGCAACATTGGACCTCTTAAGACAATATGACCTGCAGTTAGTCCGGGTATATAACACACTTGGAACCAGAATGAAAAAGACCGAATGATCGCTAAGCAAGACTGATATGTGCGGATGGACTCGATGGGGCATTTTGCAGAGTATAGACCCAAGTGTCTATGGCTTTCATCACCCGGCTATCTCATTCATTGCGAAAATGAGTTAAACATAATTTTCAAGTTTGAACTCAGTATTCTGTTTTGACTGTTAATTACAGCGAAATAAAGTGTGTGATTTAAGAAACCTCTATCGTGTGACGTTTCGTTTGCGGTTTTCTTTATAAATGTCCCTTATATAATGATCTACGTAAAACACATTTATCAAATATTCATCTGTACATTAATGAAGAATTCTTTATCAGTATTTTACAGAACAGCGGTTTAAACAAGTTATTGCCCATTTCAAATTTCATAAAAGAGACTCTTGCTTTGCGTAACTCCTCATTGTGAAGTTGTCATCTTTATATTGCAACTCAGTGACAATGTCAATTATTGTTATCGCTCTGCACGTGGGCTTAAGGCCTTACTACTGAATAAAACTGATTGAGAATATAAGTGATTTGGATGGTATGAAAGTTGAAAATCACACTGGTGACAAAATTAAAAGTGACAGAATGCTTTCCATACTTACATGCAATATCTGCTGAAGCGTCATCATAATTTATCTTAAAGATATTGTAATAACTATCCAATAATCATGACAGAAGTGACAGAAATGTCTGCTTAACTTTATTCCCTCGAAAAGAAAACAAGAGAAAGGTCCTCTAATAACAACTGCCCTGTTCATCCTAAAAAAAATAAGCAGAGGCAATTGTTTTATTTCCGACTTCATTGTTTCTGAATCTTTCCCACAGTGACAGGACCGGGCGTTTGTCAGAATGTGAGCGTACCGCTTAAAGAGTAAACCAAATGATACCTATTGTCTAAAATTACAGAGGAATTATTTTTGTAGCTCATTACGTGTGTAGTTGTGCAACATGGTGTCACGTACCATGTAGAGGAAAACAATTTGACACTGAACATTTCGAATCATTGAAAAACTTTTGTGTGGGCGTCTTTTACTTTTGAAGGCTAACGTGAAAGACTCAGCGTGGACCT
Source organism: Haliotis asinina (assembly GCF_037392515.1). NCBI lineage: Eukaryota > Metazoa > Mollusca > Gastropoda > Lepetellida > Haliotidae > Haliotis > Haliotis asinina. The sequence goes on along the minus strand of NC_090294.1, from coordinate 46,151,997 downwards.
ATAAATCTGCACACCGCATACGAAGTCTGGGCATTCTTTTCTAGTTAAAATATCCTCGATATCTCGCGTAGAAGGAAGTTCGAAAGGTTGCGAATGTACGAGTTACGTGTTTAACGAGATCGACAACTTTTAGCTACAGCGGTAGTCACAAATGCAGGATGTGACACAAATGGCCATTGTTACCTCTGCGTGGTCGTCAAAGTTTGGCGAAGAGTTCCTAAACACACAAACCATTTATCTGTAAGGAACCAAAAACCTAAACGTCCCTTATTTCACAGAGAGACAAGTTTATGGCACGCTCTGGTGGTCTGTAATTACACGTAATCGTTCATGCCGCCACAGGTCTACATGATCTGGAATGGAAACGGTACTTGCTCATCTGCGCACACAAGACGGCTGATGAGTATTTAAAATGCCTTGACATGAATAAAAAGTTTCTTAAGAGAACACGCGTACAAACTTTATCAACGTTTACAAGAACATATTTGGCCAGTTTCCTTGGGCATGACGACGATATAGATGAAATACAGTTTGGTTTTTTTTCTATTAAATACAGTTTCTTTTAAAAAACCTGGAACCGAAACAGGCTATGTTGCTAATATTTTTTGTATCGTATATAACATTTTTAAGGAATACAAACTAACACATGATAAGCTCTAGAGAGTTTCCTAACAGGCAACAGAAACTAACTTTCAAACTTTTAAAGTATACTTTTAAAGTATAAACATATTGCATCAACTAAAAGCACTTTCATCTTAATAAAGTTCACAACGAAGTTCGGTCTTTAGTGTGTATTTGATATATCCACCTGTTAACGTTGGTCCAGTGATGATGACCTGTAATTGATCGCATCCTAACAAGACCATTCAAGGATTTGAGATATGATCAACGGTGAACCCTATCGGAGGTCAGTTAACGCAATCAACTAAGTCAATGACCCTACCCACACCTAACAAAACGTAGGGTATCAGTTCCAACCTATAGTCCTCAAGGGACCAAGAAAAGAAATCTTCAATACATTTGTTCTTGACATAATTCTATGTCATTATGAATGGGATCCTTCACTAAGAATATGTCTCAAAGCGTGAACATTAACACAAAAAACAAATATCCTCTCACAGATATTTCATTTGATTGATTATATATGACCTACTGAACAAATACATGGCAATTGTTGCGTTCGATAAGTTATTTCACAGATTTCAGGTGCCAGCTGAAGGCGCCTAAACCAAATTTGTGTTGATAACATTTTATTCATATATAGAATTTGCAAGGGATTGGATAGAGGAAGTATACTTATATCTCATAGCCACGGGTTCCATAATCAAAGAAGACGTGTTAGGCCGTAAATAGGACCGGTGACAGAGGTTGGAAATAGCGTTCATCAACCTTAACTAGGCGACATTAGCTATAGGTATTTCTATGTCAAGGATCGTTGGGGATGCAAGTTTTGGTGTTTGCACTGAAAAGATGATGTAGTAGGTAAGTGATGATAGATTTCCAGAAACAGTGAAAATGATGTGAACCTTCTCTTAATTGTCTGTAATAAAGCTTTTGCTTCCCTTTGTACAGTGTATGGCAGTTAAAGTCTCACTTGTGTAATTTGTTAAATAATACCTCAAACGATCCCTAACGTTTGTGTAATTAATCCATAACTGTATATATGGATACGTCGCCGAGTGTGTAAAGTATTGGCTAATCAGTTCGAAGCCGCAAGCTCAATTCAGGCAAGGGTTTAAAGTGTCAAAAGACGTTTACATCATAAATCTTTCAGTCACTATTTGTGCCAGTGCAATCTTTCTGCTTTTGCTCACTAAGATATATGTATGTATACATTCTATGTAAATAAATCCGTGTTTCCCTGTTAACACTGGTACATCGTGGTCACCCTTTTCTGTAAATGATGTTATATATATGTTATTTAGTATACGTTCATTCAAGTAATCGTTAACTTAATTACACAGACGGCAGGGGAAGTGTGTTTTTCAACTCTAAGGAGAGATTTGAGTCATTCTATGTCAGACGTCCGTGTTTGATTAAGATTCCAAATGGTACATCAATATGTTTGTGGAGGCTTTGAAGTCCAGTTGAATGTTAAAGTTCACAACAGGCGGACTCATCACTGATTCAGTTTTCATTTTGATGAAGTTAGTTTATGAAATAGGCCAAAGATTAACCACATGATACTGCCCAAGAGTCTACTAGAATTAAATTACAGACACATAACGTCAGGGATCCTGTTCCCTGCAGAGCATGAACTAAACGTTGTCTTTTGCAATATTCGTCTGTTTCATCAGTGAAATTGGTTACTAAGTCCCAGCTGTATAATGCTAGTTACATGATTAGTTGTGTTATCTCTGACGAAATGCAGTTATCAAATAAGGCGTGACATTGTTGTAAGTGAATAAATATTAAGAGAAAAAAAGTATGGTCATTTCATCAAACCTTCAATGACCAAAACACTTGGTAACACTCCAAGAAGAAGTGCCAGAGTATATGGATTCACAGAATTCAGTTCTCATACTTCCAGCGAGGCTTCAGTTCAGATAATTACGTTATTATTGTGTATCCGGGTCTCAATTTCATTGTCGTTCGAGACTGACACGGTCGAAATACCAAACGTGTTTGTTTCAATAAATATCCCCCTCAAGGGAATTTTCGGTATTACCCTCTTAATGATGGAGACGCAAACGTTTGTTTTTGGTGTGTTAACAGGGCATTAGTCCACGTTGATCACTTTTACAAACTTGGCACTAGAATGACAGACCGCACGGTACAGGATGTTGATGTTAGATGCATCTACCTAATAATACTCACAAGTCCAATGTTTGAATGTTTGATCAGGGGTAGTCAGCAAGTACCAAAACAACATTCCATGTTCACATGAGGTAGTCAGCAAGTACCAAAACAACATTTAATGTTCACATGTGGTAGTCAGCAAGTACCAAAACAACATTTCATGTTCACATGGGTCTGCTATATTTTATCAAGAAAACATAAAACGAAACATTCAAGTGTTTTTAATTGAAGAGGGACAAACTGAGAACCCAAAACAATTAAAGTCACCTAAACAGGAAGTGCAAACGGTAGGGGATTTTTAGCACAAGGACGTTTCCATGCGACCTCGTGGGAGTGACTACAGATTGATCCCACAAATTGATGTTCAGTAGAAAAAGGAATGGAAATTTGAAAAACGGTAACTTATCATCTTCTTATACGTCTTAGATGATTATAGAATTACTTTTGACCCCCATGTGAGCAGTTATGTCGTGTTTCACCAACAGGGGTCAAAGAAATTCCATTCTGTACAGCGGTACTAATGTTGTACAGGCTCTTATTTTGCAAAAATAATCAAACAGAAGAATGTTTCATGTTATGCAAAATGAACACTTGTGATTTCTGTTTCTTTGGAGTGGAAGCGTGGAAAAGAGCGACAAATGTTGCCCAAGAGACAGATACAATTCAATCCCAGCTATCTCAGCTCTGTTGTAGAGACACAGTAAAGTACAGTGGTGATAGTACAGTAGAGTATTGTGAGAGAAAGATGTGCCCTCCGTTTGGGTATCAAGACTAAAGGATTCCCACTAGGGTACCCACTGAAATCTGTAAAATACCCACTAATTATGAAAAGTACTGTGTACGACTGATGGTTATATTTTGATTGGTTAACAGGGCATTTGGTGTAAGAAGGATAATTATCACAATCGCTGATATTCATTCAACTATGAGAAGTGAAAACCTATAAATTCATGCAACCCCTAAAGTGTCATTGTCATGCTTCTGAAGAAATTAGGTTATCCCGTCTAAAACTGCTAACGTTAGTAGGAAAGCCGTTTAAGCGTTTGAGCGACAAATGTTGCCCAAGAGACCCCACGCTGGTACCCTGTGATTAAACTTTTTAATATACATATGAATGTTCATTAATGATGTGAAATATAAACTGTGAAGATCACATTTAATTTGGGGGGTGTTAAAAGTATATAAAAACTATATGAAAATGGTACATCATGAAAACGCATTGAAACTCAAAGATCATCTCAGGGATAGGTATTTTCAGACTTTCATACATTGCAAAGGCAGTAAGTAAACAAAAACAAGACTCAAATTCCAAAGATTAAACAAAATGTAACACAAATAATAACATACAAAGTACAACATGTACAGGTCTAGTTGGTGGAAGCTGGAATATATAACAGGTCTTGTAAAAATACGTCAGGGAAACACAAATGGCGGATATTTTCCACCGTTGACCGTCGTGTATGAGGTGCAAACCGAACTCTCACATTTTACAAACATTGTAATGAAAAACGACAACAACCATCACATCAGGAAGGACATTTACAAATCTACTCACAAATTGGTGAAGGCATTCAGACAAAGTCATTTGTTGTAAATCTATAGATACAAACACAAACGAAGACAGAAGATGGCAGACATATTCGAAGCAGGCGTAGTGGAGAGACACGTGGTCATAACGTTGTATTTGAGTTTCTTATTATTTCAGTGACCTCACGTTCCAATTCTACAATATCAGTGGAATATGTAAACTGTAATACTCCTGGAACCGGTGTTGCAGCATGCATGCTCTGAATGAAGATCTCAGAGAAAACATGGCTGATAGAATCCTATCAAACTGTAAGAGACGTGCAGCATCCTACAGACAAAGAATGAGATCTGAGAAGACAATCCCAGAAAATTCATGGTTATCAGAGCTGAATAAGACCAAAACCCCTCTGAGACATGTCTGTCCTAATTTACAAACATACCTATCAGAAAGTATTTTCATTAGTGTCCAAAATGTAGTGTTGACCTCTCACCGAACCATGCACTACACATGGTCCATGTTTGTTGTTTGTTTTACCCTAATATAACGGTTATCAGTATGTATGATCTGTGTGCACCGATATGTGGTTATATCTGTCAGGTATAAAATATCAACCAAAGACGATAAAATAAGTTAATCTTTCACTGCAGCTTGCAACATTTATACTTCATCGCATCATACTGGTGTGATTCTCTTTGACAAAAATGTGCGAGCGAGTATATGAATATGTACAAAGATCCTTTTGAAGACATTTTCTGTAATGGTCATGCTTAAAAAAACTTTGATCAAAGATGAGATCAGGTTTTTGAGAAACTTCAAGAGCAAGCCATAACCACTATTTTTTTCTGCTGTCTTATTCAAGACTTTATTTAGGTGCATGTTCTAAAAACTTGCATATTAAACAGTTTTAATGCAAGGTGTACACTGTTATTACTTTTCATCCCCTCTTGTACTCTTTAGGAAAGCGTTTGTAATCGGTGTTGATTTCTAAACACAGAAAAAATGAACATTTCAAAAAGAGTCATGCAGACACAATGATGTGACTGGTTAAATGAATTCGTGAAAAAATATGAAGCTTTTGTCAAGCCTAATACAAAAACAATGACATTGAACATGATCCCCGTACTTTCTAAATATAATTCTTTTCATCCAATTAACAATTGGAACTGACTATCAGATGTTTATATGGACACCAAACTATGATAGATACGGGGACATAGATAAACGTATTTCAAACATCCAGAACCACATATCAAGTCTACTTGAATATACATTTACGCACTTTGCACCTTAACACTGATTACATTGTCAGTTGTGTTGGACTTCTATGAATATCATTTGACAAAAGGAAAATAAACTATAGCCCAAGCATGAGCATGTTAAAACGGCGAGCATAATGTGTTTACATTGTACTTTTCTTTACCTGTGAGTGGACCATATCTAAATGTTTCTTGTAATTTTTCCAGTGTGTAATTTGTATCATTAATGACGTGAGCTGGCTTTGGGGGCAACATACAAGGAAACATTTGTTCGTTATGTGTTCGACTTTCATATCCCTCTGTTTGATTTGACTATCCGATTTCTACCTGTTCGACAATATGCACTGAGTGGGTGTTTTCAACTGATTACTGCAGGGAGACTTTGCAACAGTCTGACAGCATTCTTGTATTATTGGTAAGATAATACTTTATCGATTCCTAAATGACTTCTAAGTAATCTTTCCCAGGAGCATCTGTCTCCTGGCGGTACTAACTGGTCGTGAAACACGCAACGTATCATCAATGGACTATACATGCCTATGAAGCGAGTGTATATATCAACGTGTTATCCGTTACAACACCCTACCGTCGATATCCCTTGTAAAAGCTAATCAGACAAAGGTTGATGCATCAAAGTGCCACCCAAAATAAAACTTTCCTGGACAGTTTGCTTACCAAACACGGGCCATTAGACAAAAGTGAGGACATTTGCTTTCTGAATGCTACAAATTTCCAAAACAAAATGTCAAACGAAACTTGATATGTATGCAAGAACATATATCGAGTACAAAATTGTACCTTAGCCTTCGGTTGTTTTAAAAGAAGTTTACGCACTTAAACAGATGTGTGTATTGTCGTAACACGCTTTTTGTATAAACCACACAATTTCATATTTTCCAGAAATATTAGTCAAATAGTCAAATTAGTCAAACATTTGCCCGCGGTTTCTATGTTTGTAAAGTCCAGTTGTGATGTGTAGAAATCCATTTTTCATTCGCTGACAATCCAGGTCAAAAGGTTATATCTGACTTAGTGATATAATGGACGAGTCTCTATTGTTGACTCAGTCTCGTGATTTTGTTAGTGGTGACCGCCTGTAATGACTGAATAGAGTTCTTGGTTACAGAGGGGTTGAAACCCGGTTTGTAACATTACATAGACAAGTAACAGCTCCCTCGTGATTTAACGCTACCCGTTAAATCATGCTTTCTAATACTAGTGATGCAGGAACATTGTATTGAACAATAATGGAGAGAAGAGTTGTCCGGTGAATTACTCACTCCATCTGACCTTCTGCCAGACAATAGCGGCAAACCTTGTTAGGGCTGGTACACCAGTCTCATGTTGAATAAAGAATAGAAAACGTTTCTTTACACTACATTTACAGGTCTTAACGTATGCGTCCCGATGGACGACAATGTATCATAATTTGATTTTCATGATTTGAAACAAACTTCCTCAGACCTAATTCTTTGGGGCGTCAGTTATTGTGACTGCCGTTGATATACTGTGTAAAGTTAGCGTGAACAAAGTCTGATTTATTAGATAGAATAGGCAATTCCCGCAATCTTGTAACCTCATACAATTAGTACAGCGGATATTAAATGAAGGACGCATACATTTACCTATTTTGCAGTTATTTGTAGTTCTTTTGTGTTCAAGGCACACATTCACGTTTAACACTTTCGTTATCTACAGTCTCAGTTTTTAAAGTTGGTCCTTGGCATCTTTGTTTTCAAAGAAAAAGAGAACTTTACTTGAAATATGTCAATCTGCGACTGAGAATGGTTAACAACACCCCACACGTATTAAGCAGGAATATTAACTTTCCAAGTGTCCGCTTTGTCTTGAAATCGAACAATATTCCACCAACTCCATCCTTTGTTTTCAAAACAATCGAGCATGCCATTTCTTCAAAAATTTCAGAAGTTTCTTTCTCAAAACTGATTATGGTTGCTCGATTTAAGGCCTCTCTAAAGCTATTAAAACAGTTTAGGAAGAATCATGGGGGCCATTAACAGATCATCTCTGATGCTGTACCCTATTTGTATTATATATTTCTATTTCTTCAAGTAAATATTGACTTACTTCTACAATGTGTGTGACAGGGGCATGTTTGTACCGGTGAGGGATTATGTGTTCTTGTTTGAAGAACTTAATTTCTGTGGAGATTTTGAATGATTCCTTGAGTCCATGATGTCCATATATTCATATACAGCATCTTTCAGTCGCATACATTAGCTCATATTACGCGTTAAAATTGTAAATATAAATACAACCAAATTGTCCTGAAACAATTGCAAGGCTCATATTGTTTATTTAATACAACACTAAACCAGGCAAGTAAAACTAAGTCTAGACGTGGTTTCAGAAGTCGAATAATTGTTAGTGTTTATTGTCAAAACGCTTCTTGACCACCTTTGTCAGAAGGACGAACATGAATCGATAAGAAATCTTTCTTTGCCAGATGTCAGTTAATTGCTTTTGTTAATTGTTATCAGACAGATTTGCAATACAAGCTCAACAGAGAGGGATGCTGTCAGTCTAGAGTATCAGTTACTGAACGAAATTGTCACAAAATGTGAGTATATGTGTACGAGGAATCGTTGACTAAGATACCTCTTATCGGTGCGCTTGGACATTTTATGCATAAGACGACCTTCATAAACCGGGGAAAATTATCTACAATCCTTTGCGAAACTAGACTCGTGACTTTGTTAGCAGGGAACCACTGCAACGGATTTCGCCGTGTGTTAATGAACACGTGGTATGAAGGACAAAATCCATGCTCATTACAGAAGTGAATTGTGCTGTGTGTTTAATATATATTATTAATTAATAGAGTGGTTTTCATGATAATAACGTTAGAAACTATACTTTGCGAATATATATATATATATATATATATATATATGTGTGTGTGTGTGTGCGTGAGTGTGTGTGTGTGCGTGTGTGTGTGTGTGTGTGTGTGTGTAAAAGAGCTAAATGTGACAAAAGGGTTCCCTGTTTACATAAAGAATCAAGATTGTTGTGTAAGAAGGTGAACAGGACTCTCTCTCTCTCTTTGTCTCTCTCTCTCTCTCTCTCTGTGTATATATATATATATATATGCACACACACACACGCACACACACACACTCACGCACACTCACGCACACACACACACATACATATATATATATATATATATTCGCAAAGTATAGTTTATATATATATATATATATATATATATATATATATATATATATATATATATATATATATATATATATATACACACACTTGATTTCTCGACCTTCTTGAAAAAAACCTTCAAAATCAAGAATGAGAACCCATACACGTGTAACGGGTGACTGCGCTGCGCACGTGCATATCAGGAGTTTAGGGGTGTTTAGGGGTGGTAATACAGGGGAACGGTAGTGCGCTCATATATATACATATTTCAGTTCAGACTGACATTAAGTTTTCGAAAAACCTGTCCTCGTCTCGGACAAACTGTTCCTTGTATATAATTCTTACATAACATACGTTCTTGCTTGAAACTGAATGTCCTGTTCACCTTCTTACACAGCCCTTCTTTCGCGTCTGATTCTTTATGAAAACAGGGTAGCCTTTTTTGGCATGTTGTCACATTTAGCTCTTTCACAGTAATTTGACTTTGTTAGAACTCGCAAACTTTTCTTAAGAATGTCCTGCAGATGTGACTGTCATGACAGAAACGTTTTTTCGGGTTTTGTTTTGTTTTTTTGGGGGGCACACCAATTAAACGCAAGCAATTTCCACCATGTTTCTATCCCGCAGAAAACAAAGTGACGTATTTCCGGCGTCGACGCTGGCTTATGTTGAATTTGATTGTCTTTAGTTGAAATATATCGAAGAAATAAGTTTGTCTCTTTAATTTATCTGTGAACAATCACATTAAAGAAGGTATTCGACTCCTCTATCTATTTCCTATGCACAGATCCTTTTTCTATTTCCCATAGTTCACCTGGATACTTAAATCAGCCGTAGATGTATAATATGATGATCAGTTGCCGTCTTAATTGTTGAACATTCGTTTTTGGGGGTTTTTTTTATTTATTTATTTTACATATATTGTTGTTGTTTGTTTTTTTTTCTGCTTTTGTGTTGTTTCTTTTGTGTGTGTTTTTGGTTTGGTTGGGGTTTTTTTTGTTTGTTTGTTTGCTTTTTGGGTTTTTTGTTTGTTTTGTTGTTGTTTTTTTTGGGTTTTTTGTTTTGTTTTGTTTTGTTGGGGGTTTTTTTTGGGGGGGGTGTTTTGTTTTTTTGTTTTGTGTTTTTGCTTTATGGAGGGGGGTTGGTGGTTTGTGTACTATCGCTGACGTAAAATCCATTAGTCCTGCCTCCGAATAGGCTTTACTTTGGTCCTTTTCTATTTGGAAACATATAAACACGTGTTTGTTTCTTTGTTGCACTTTGCAATGTATGCTAAGTCTAGCTCTACTATGTCGTTTTCTATATTTATGTCAGATAGGATGAATGCCATTGTTTGCCTTACGTCTTCTTCAGTAAACTGCGGGTTGTCTGTTCGAAATTTGTACTTAATCGTCACATGTATTTTCATATTTTCAAGCTCGGTGAGTCAGTGTGGAGGTACGTGGGCGATGACAATATCCGCAGTAATGCTTGTTCGTCAAACCCATTCCATTTTCATAAACTAAAAATGTTTAAACCACATTTTCAGGCTCAGTAATAAGCAACGTTACAATTACTTTTCAACAAATGACAACAAATAATTTAAATAGATGTCATGTTAAGTGGATTGTTTTTGTTCGTTTGTGTCTGGTCCTTTTGCAATTGGGTTTTTTTTTCTCTTTACTGTTTTGTTTTGGTTTGGTTTATCTGTTTTTTCTATTTTTTGTTTGTTTGGTGTTTGTTTGGGTTCTTAAATATTTTTTTATTTATCTTATTTATTTTATTCTTTTTTTGGTTTACTTGTTTTCGTTCTGCTTCGTTTTGCTTTTCTGTTTAATGTTGTGGTTATATATACACGCAGTATATGCAGACCCTTTCCGTGTTGTCACAGGCCTTAGGGTACTGTATTCAACCTTGTAAACTTAAAAGAACCCACGACTCCATTGGTATGAGCAGAGGATGGCCACATGAACAGATGCAAACGCCTGGCCTAGGATACAGCAACATTCAGTGAACTTGGACAAAGTACGGCGACTATGTGTCCCAGTCCACCAAACTGTGAATGGGTACCTTTGAATGGTTAAGACGAGAGTGGCAGCTACAGTGGTATACTCCCCAGGAGGTTGAGATTGTGCATCCAGTGATCGAGGTAAGAACAAATTACCTTTAAGCAGCTGGGCTGGATATCGGTGCATTACAAAGATTATTATGTATGTGTCGTTAATTATAAAAATATCGGTTATGATCGTAATTGTGGATCGTCGTTTCAGTCGAAAAGCCAGAAGCACTTGTTAAAATGTGTTTTGTTTGTTTTTTGATAGATCATCAGGTTATCCTTATTTCAACCTTCACAGATCTTACCACTGTTGTCTAATTGGTGGCACATGCAACGATCAAACTGTTATCTCTTTGAGTATTCCCATTACGAGGTACCATTCTGCAAACATCCGATTGACAAAACCGATTAAACTCCATATGTAACGAAATAACACCGCCCACTGAAGCCATCTGCATTTTGTATTTGGCTTCTTTAAGGCTGTAATCTCCCTACATTGTGTAAAAGGTACAGTGAAAGTTTACATAAATAAATGTGACAAATCCCGTGTCCTGACTATTAGATTGTAAACTTTTGTAAAAATCCAATTATACTCGTAAGCGTTGTTGGTGATTAAAAATGTCTAAATACCAAGTGCTAGAACAGGGAGAGGCACTGAGGATAGCATGGACAGAGAGGACAGAATGTTGTATGTGCGTGACACTTACATTAAACACATTCGATAGTTCGCAGGTGTAACTTTACGTTAGGTGTCTTGTAACATGTTAAAACTGTATAGTTCTTTAGCTTGACAAGGTCAACTTGAAATGACGTGTATCATATTGAATAATATGCTTTACAGGATAGATTTATGAAAGCTAAAGTGCATATGCCAGAACATGTTTTTCAGTCATGAAAGAAACTTAACTTTTCCTATGTACGCATATTGAGCGCTTTTCTAGTCACGACAATGTTTCTTTACTGGGTGACATCAAACAGGTTTACCATCTGTAATTTCAGTTGTTTGTAGGACGAAAACAAAATGTAGTTATCTGCAACGATAGTACAAGTAACAAATGAAATTTGCTTGTGACGAAGATACTCAGTTTACAGACAGTGAAATGCAAACAAAGAAACGAACTCATTCACCCTGTCACAGGTTGAGTGATGTCATAAATGTTATACCACAGACAGGAACATGCTAAGAGATGTGGTTCGACATTCAGACACAAAGGCAAAATATGTACAGGTAAATGATAACATGAGAACCTCACGGTACTATTCCATAATAAAACACATCAGGGTGCACACATATACAGATAAGCAAAACGACCCTAAATGTGGCAAGCAAGAGCGCTGAAATGTAGAGCTACCATGAGCTGAATAGTCTTACAAAAATAACTCTTTTCAGCTTCCTTAATACCTCTTTTAGTCTTCCTTTGATCTTCATGACCTTATCTCCCAGCTCTACTTCTGTGTAGGATAGGTACGGCGTGATACTCAGTTAATCTGTCCATTTGTACGAAGACGATATTAAGGTTATGAAAGGAAAATTATCTTCAGAACATAACGAAATGAGAAACACTTGCAGCATCATAATGACAAAAAATGAGATTCGAGTTACCTTTGACCACCTACCATGTTCTCATCTCAGACGATTCTTGATCAAAAAGAGCTTTGATCAAAGACGGGATAAACCACAAAACCTCTTAGACATGTCATCCCTATTTGCACAGATGGACAGTGGCATCTTCAGTATCCTTATGGCTGTTGAAGTGAATCTTGCATCAGTCATGCACAATAAATGCTTCCTGTCTGCAGCAATGGCGTCTAAATCATAGCCGTCAATCTTTCGTTGGGCTATTGTTACAGTTAATAGTTTGCCGTGGCAAAAGCTACAATAAATCCCCGGAACCAACGAGATATAACACAGACATGTCTAAAATATTCAACATTATGTATTGAGCAGACAACAGCAAGATACAATGATTCACAACAGAGGTTTCCAGTACAATGCAACTGAGGCACATCTAAAGTAATGGGTCACAAATATAACATCAACTCTTGGTTTTCAGTGAGAAACAGTGCTACTAAATATATCACAGTGAGGGATCTTGAATGTAGATAGGCCGAATTATGAGACAACTGCAATTTTACTCTACCTACCTTAGCGCTAAAGCGCTACCTTAAAGGCGTGCCGCTAAAACACTATTACCGTGATACGAAATGTTAGAGTCCAGAATTGCTCTACACACAAATCAATAAAATATTAATCAAAGTCGTTTCTAAGTCATGCTGCATGTACTACAAATATCAACGTGCATCGGGTAAAACAAAATTGCAAGAAGGTTATTTGCAAATATACATACATGCACATTCATATGTCAATTATGAATATTATTATTATATGATAGCGAAATTCTGATGAAAATCCAGGTAATAAGTGATACGTTTATTATTCCTGGTAGTAAGCTTATGATATGTGTCATGATCTGTACAGATAAGCCATTCATGATATTTGTGACGAATCCACCCGCCCTCATGGATCTGAAAAAGCTCCCTGGGAATCTATGCTTATCAAGACCGTTGACTTCATGCCTGTGTGTATGTTGCCTGAGGACGGTGAGGGTTCATAACCTCTAGCTAGAATGGTCCACAATGAAAAACATAGAGAATGCCCAATAACAAACTGCAACACACATCACTCCTGAAAAGGAATTACCCACTCCCCTCCGGAAAAAAACAAAAGCAGTCAATCGTCAGTCAACCCAAAAAACATTACTCGTGAAAACTGTTTCGCAGTACAAATCCGTGACTGTCGGGACCAACTACATCAACTGACCATCCAAATCACATCTGAAGTCAAATTTAAATTAGGTACATAATAGCTAGATGCCACTTGTATGTGCCGTGACTACTAATCGCCCAATGCATCCTGTAGAAACAGAATGGGTATGTTTTCCTAATACAAGGCTGAACTGCTTCTTTGTAGCAAGCAGTCGTTACCACTCCAGAGATTTGTCAATTTAATGGATATAGCAGCACAGGATAAACACTCAACCTTACAATTTCCGTTTCTCTCTCGTTGTCTTGAGTCGTGTGATCACTGTGAGTCCAGGCATGTCATCAATACAAGCCTTCTCTTTGAACACGCAAAGTGTTCTTGTTTTAATTACGTTACATAGTCATGTAGTTCGTATATTAGAGAAATCTGCTGCAATCTCGATATTGGTTTGTGAGCTCATCTAACGATCGTGGTATCTATCCCAACCTGCATTTTAATGCATCCGTTCAGGCTGTGGATAATGCGTCGTAACTTTCTGTGATGTTCTCAGTCCTGTTTTCCGTTTAACAAAGGTGATTTCGAACAAATAGCATTAAACAGGAATAGAGACTGCAGTTTGATGGTTGAATCAGTCACTTCATCGGGCCTGCTGACAGATAACCAAGGCAAATCTCGTTACTGTTGTACTACCAGTCGCTCGTTGAATAATGAATAGGAAATATTTCTAAACACTGCCATTATGGGTCTTAAGATATGCGTCTTAAGATATGTCCTACCGGAGGCATCTGTACCAAACACATGTAAATGTCTTCACATGAAACAACACGGGAACATGTGCTACAAGTCAGAATTTCGGCTTGCATTGAACTTTTATATTTTGAACTTTTTATATTGTCATTATGTAATGCAACATGGAAACATGGAATACTAAGTCTTCATGCAGGTTCAAACATAAATTCACGAGCATTTAATCAGATTTTTCGTGAAAACACTTCTTGACAGCCATTGTCGTCAGGACGAGCATGAATCGATAAGGAACCCTTTTACTGTTAGATAATAGATGTGTTACTTTTATATTCAGTTCTTTGAAGCCATACGATGTGTCTATCTCTAGTGAATTATTTGCGGCAGAGATTCACAATACACGTTTTGAAGTGACAGTGTCAGTCTTGAAAATCAATTTTAGAACTAAATGGTTTTGAACTGTCTTACGTATGTTAAAGGGAGATCGCTGACAATGCAAAAACTTGCAAACCAGAAACTAGACAAAATACGTATTGGGGTGTGAAGACGTTATGGTTTGAGCAGTCGTAGCTTAATTTGGAACAACAGCGAGACTGACACAGTGAGTGTGTTTCATAAAACACCCCTCTGGACAGTATTTCCGTAATTTTAAAGAATGAGAGATAAATTTTGAAACTCCGCTGTAAACATTCAAATACCTGGTTTGGGAAACATGACGTTAATATCCAGTTGTTCGGGTGAAGATCTGTATTCGGAATTATACATTGGAGGTCTATCCCCCTCCGATACGCCCTCCTCACTAGATGTATCTATCCAACGGATCATTACAGACAGAGAAACATACAAAACTAACATACATGAGTCCAACACGTCACTAAATGCAGTACAGTCCGAGAGGGACATATATGTTACTGACGTATGTGTAGCTGGGCCTATTTGATGAGCGACTCTACATCTCACCTGTCCGTAGGGACTTGGTAATCTGAAAGTTGCAGACAACAAATAGCTTGTAACACTGACTGTCGCGATCAAAGAGATTACGTTAAGAAATACAAGATTTATAGATACGAGCCATGAAAGCAAGCAGATTCAATTCAATGAGTGGATCATTAATATTTGATATGTGTTGGAAAGTATTATATCACGCTGTTGGGTGAAGATATTTATCACATTTAGGAAATGAGATCAAGTATGGTGCTGACAGTTAAGTGAACATAAGGACTATGGTAGCAGCGACATCAGATTTAGCCCCGCTCCAAGTCAACTAGATATTTGACAGTCCCCTGCTAGAATCAAGAGTTAGACGCAAACATCAGTGACTGTATACAGCTGTGATGTGTGCGTCTTGTGTTTCATTTATTAATCCCCGAGCTATATACATTTTGAATTTCCACAAAC
Source organism: Haliotis asinina (assembly GCF_037392515.1). NCBI lineage: Eukaryota > Metazoa > Mollusca > Gastropoda > Lepetellida > Haliotidae > Haliotis > Haliotis asinina. The sequence goes on along the minus strand of NC_090294.1, from coordinate 46,136,299 downwards.
ATGCATACATAAACAGATACTCACAATCACACAATTACATAACAGTTTAACATAACCCCGGTCAGCGTAGCAATTATGTGTTTCTTATACAATATAAATTAATAAACATTTTCTGTCATATGGAATACTTAGTGTTTGAGTGTTTGAGAGTATCCAATTCAAAGGCAACACATGAGAATGGAATTATTGTTCTTTTGCTTGCAAACTATTGCCCTTCGCAGTTAACCGCATTCATTTTGATATAGCACTGCGCAGTTCAAACGAAGGTACTTATTGCTAAATACATTTTGCTGACATGTACATTTAAAAGAAAACCAGATTCAATCCTTGACACAGTGCGAAGAGGACGCTATTAATTAATTATAAAAACAACAACATTGCAACCCACTGGATGCAACAAGCTTTTGTTCCAAAGCAGTATGAAAATCTGCTTATCCCACATCACTGAATGAAATAACTGGTGCGTAGTCTTCACGAACATTTTTCCTTCCTTATCTTTAATTGCCTGTCTTAAAAACTGGCGGCAGTACATGGACTCTTTGAAGTAAAAAGATCCCTTTCACATACACCGATGCAGATCTGAAACGTTTCGTGAATTAACTGCTCATAAATAGGGATGATTATGATGTTATGCTATTACGACTTTATATAGGTTATTAAGAAAGCTTTTGTCTTAATTATCTTGTTTGAACAAACAACTGACCGGCAAGATAATATTTTTATGAAATAGTTTCAGAACTAAAGATGGTCAATTAACCAGTTCCCTTTAAGTGAATATCCTCTTGAATTAAACATTTGCAGATAGGTTACTTTATACAGAAAGCTTTCGTCTGAATCAACTTGTTTGAACAAACGTCTGACAGGCAAGATAATATATTTGGATGAAATAATTTCAGTACTATAGATGATCAGTTATCTTTCAATTATTGTGAATTAACCAGTTCCCTTTAAGTGAATATCCATCTGAATTAGACATATTCAGATGCCTGGATAACGAATGAGAGGGACAAAAACGTATCCATAACATTTCAATAATTATTGTTACCTTTGATGCTAACCAGCATTCTAACTGCCCCAACCCTTGATGTTGACATACAATGAATCATGTATCTCTTCGCAGATTGCTGTGTCAATTCCAAATTGTCAAAGCTAGCTTCATTATATCGTTTTTGTTGGTCACATTTAGATATTTTAAGCCAGAATAAAGCTTTTAATATTTTTCATGTAGACATGAAGAGCACATATGAAACATAAATACCTCCTACTTGACAGTATTGGTTTGGGACTGTGAAGTCTCTCTGTCAGTCCTTGATGATGAGAGTGGTGTGCAGACTCAGGCCAACATTGTGAAATATCATGCTTCATTAATCATTTCCGTGCAGAGGCAACCAAGAGTGCATCTCCACCAACTTTCTGGTTTCTCTCATAGAAAATACAGTATAATAAATTAAAACCTTAAGTAGCCTAAGAAGCTCACTTTTATCTCTATTTTGAGTGGTCATTGTTTTAATTGGAGTAGCATAAAAATGAACTGAAGTGTCACTTATCTAAGAACTTGAGTGGTTATCGGAAAGGTATCAGACACATCCATAAAATATATCATATTGCAGACCACTTTATTGTAACCACGTTTTATCATTTTGCCTCGTAATGAACGTGCAGCCAATGTGTGCTTTAGGTGACAAATTAATGGGTACTCTTTTGTGTGGTTACCAGTCATAATGGACATGCCACACATAGCTTTCTGATTAATATGTCTACTGCTCGCTTGTTTATTACACATTTAGTAGGAAGAAAGACATCGTTAGAAGAAAGGCCATTGTCACATGATGGAAAGCCTTCGAATCCCTATTGAATGAAGCGTCGATGACACAATATGGACTATACCGTGAAGATGTGTTCAAGAACATTTGTCATGTTTCATCAGGGATTCACCGACCCTACAATCAGCAGCTGTTACAAACACGTGTAAAGATAAATCAAAAACCATGTTAATAGCTACGGGCATAGATAAAGATAGAAGTTTTCTTTTAAAATAGTTGGTCAACGTTAACACGTGTCATATGTAGTTTACCAAAAGCACAAGCACTAGTCTGTTTTCCTGCTGCGTTAGAAGTGCACACTCCCTCCCACCCCCTACACACACACACACACACACACACACACACACATACACACTATGAAATAAACAACTAAATAACGTGAAAACAACTTCCTTCCCTTGATTCTCTTGTCCCTACTGGGCATTCGGATCCAAAACGTAACATGAACGATGTAGTTAATCTGATTTTGTGAGATTTAAAAACGCCAAGTCAATTTTGCTTAACATTAAGTAAATAGCATTGTGTTAAATACATCAAATTAGATTTATATTCGAATCCACGTGTTGTCAATGAAAAATACACACACACTGCTTAAATTCATGAATAAAGTGATGTAAAAAATGAATAAAAATATTGATCGGTTTCAACGATGTAATAAAAATTTGTCGAATCCTGTATTTATTTTTAAAAAGATGTGACTGTGAAGGCAAAACAATGGAGTAGAAGTTGGATTTATAAAGATTGTTTTCACAAACGCGTGTCCGGTCTTTACTTTAAAATGCAGTTGACTTAGTGCACGGGCCCCAGTCCCTGTTTACTGCAGGACACAATCATATTGGAATTGTCCATTAGAAGCTGGTACACAATCCATCTGTTGTCGTGACTGTCACATCCATGATACATTCCAGAAAAAAACACAAGTTTGTCGTAAACGTAAGAAAACGTATGCATTGTATAGGAAAGCGAAGTGTAAGTGAATCAAATTGACAGAAAAACCCTCCTACCAGCTTGTTAATCTCAGATTGCTGAATCAATGTGAAGTGATATGTTGCTGTGTGACACTGATGGATGAAACAGATAGCTGCTGTTCTAGGTAAACGGGGCATGTTTTGAAGTGATACTTTCTGACTAAACTGCGGACACAATGATATCATTATTTTACTGGCAGAATTGAAATACACCAGTGCCGGTTTCAATACAAACCTCCTTTCAACCTTTATAACATCATCTCTGATGCTGAAATACATTCATGTGTCTTTCCCTGGTAAAGCCAGTAGGCAATAGACGTTCATTGGCATGTCTCATTATAGACTAAAAGTAACTACACTATAAAGACAAGACAGAAGATAAAAGGAGCCAGAGAGTACATGTTACAAACTTACGCATTATATAGAGAAGTATAATAATTCAGAAAGCATAACACAGAGATTACATGTATGAAGCAGAAACACCTTACAGGGATTCGAAGCAGTAGGACTGAATTCAGCAGGCATGATGATGGCAACCGCATCATGCGAAAGCGAAAAGAGGGTTTGACCCACTGACCTAACCACGCACAACAAATGTTCCCTGTCTGCAGTGTTACATATGCCAGACAAAGTTAATCCACTCAAAGATTCGTCATAAATTAATTAACAGGAACTCCAACTTCGCAAATGAATATCAAATTTAACTGAGATGTCATATTTTGTACTTACCACTCTCCCATCGACTCCTGCTCTCCTCTGAGGGAAAGTTCATTATCAAAATACTGTCTTTCATTGAATAGCCTTACGACTAACTTCACTTGTGAAAATCGGAAGACCCAACTTAAGACTTTAAGGTAGGTGAAAGCTACTTTAAGGTAGGTGGTTGTAAATTGCCTGGGCCTGATTATATTTCAGTGGATATTGGGTAGTTGGTTCTTGTTTGTTTCAAGAGGTCTCAATGAATGAGCAAGTTCTTCTACGATCAACTCAAGTGTATGCAGAGGAGTTTTAAGAGGTCTCCATGAATGAGCCAGTTCTTCTGCGATCAACTCTAGTGTATGCAGATGTGTTATGTGCTTGGAGTCACGTGACACGATCTGCCGAGTATAATGTAAGGATTTGACATGCGACCTGCCTATTTGCACGACCGGGTCGCTTTTCCGGTAAGTAGCTGAACACCCTTGATATGTGAGGTGATGTTGTGACTTGAAATAGTGACAGCTCTTATAGACTTTCTTATTATCGTGTGATAAATTATGACAATTAATATCCTCAATGGTAGAAGAGTTATAAAGTCTCATACCAAATTGGAAACGGATAGCACTTACAGTTTTAAACTAAAGTTACCAAACACCGTCCTGAAACATTTTCTGCCAGACTATACCTTACAGTTTGTCATCATGTGTCTTTTAAGGCCCCTTCCTGGGACATTACAACGCTTCCTTCAGTTGATTGTGACGTTCATATATTGGAAATACATTTACATACATGTACAAAATGTATGTGGCTTGTAAATCAGAATAAAAAACTCTCTTCAAAATATTACATTTATGTCTTTATGTCTTTAGGAAACTGCTCGCAAATTGCGTTATTAAGCATATACTGGCTGATAAATCTGTTAGATTGCGATTTTCCAGTACGATATGTTCCTAACGTGTACTCATTTTGTCGTGAGGTAAGTAATTTCATAGTATGTGGCTTCATTCACGATTATGCAAATCCAGCCTCTTTATATGTGATAATGTGTAATGCTGTATAAATAAACTGAATACTAGAAGCAAAATACTGTGGAGGTGTAGGGGATTTGTGCTCACATAGAAACGAATCACAAGTGACTGTTTTTGCGAAAGCAGTATATAAGTGAAGGAGACTGATCTGACATGAGGTAGAAACCGTCTCCAAGCCTTGACTTAAATTCCTGTTCGGGTGAATATTTAACCTGTTACATCAAAGTTTGAACAGTTAGGTGTATCATTTCAGTGGCATGATGTGTGATTTCTGATATCACATTGCCTAAATGCATCTTTTAACGGTGGTTACAAGTATTGAAGTTTACTTCATAGTGCACCTTCTCCCTGTGAGGCAATCCAGTCAGTGTGTTATTCCTTGACTTCAGTCGTACCTTTGCGCTGACAGCAGGAAAAATCGTTTTGTTTTTTGTTTGTTTGTTTGGGTTTGAGTTTGTTTTGTTTTGTTTTTGTTTTCGTTTTGTTTTTGGTTTTGTTTTTGTTTTTTTTCTTCGCAAACCCATGTGCCATCGATATCGTTATAATCTTGTCACTGACATGCCGCTCGTTTGTTTTCATTCACCTGTAAAATCGAAAATGTTATGAAGATTTAAGCGTATTTCGGCGAACACACCATCAGATTAAATCACGTAACACCTTGACAAAATGTCCTCTTTTCTGTACACTATGAATGTTGACACCTATTTGGTGTCATCAATGGGTTTAAGTTATCCACTCACATCATTTTCACCAGTAATTTGCCTTTTCACCAAATAGAATTTGTTTCTGGAGATAACCAAGGTTGATTATTCCCTAGCATTGACGTATTATCTTATATGATCTTAGAAATTAATAACAGATTAGAAATGTATCAAACATCCCTGGTGTTTACAGTTGTTATCACTTTGACTCACAGTTTTCATCTGTGCATGGTATGCTGGGCACGCAGCCAACGTTTAATTGACATTTTGATGGATAGTCTTTTGGGTGGTCAGGAGTCATACGGGACATCTGAAGTGGAGTTTTCACTCTGATAGCATGTTAATTCATGTCCGTTTGTCTACGCAATATGTGTCTAGTAGAAAGAGAGATGTCATTAGGCGGAAGTATTACCTTCTCTTACCAGTTTCTCACGCGATGCTAATCGTTTTCACTTCTGGAATCAATTGTAAAGTCACTCCTGAGTGTAAGAGGTGGGACCACTCAACTGCTATATTTTTTTTGTTTAATCACTCCTCAGCATAAACACCCAGCACACGTGACACAGAGGCCTATGTACTAATAGCCAACGTTCAATTGACATATTGAAGGATAATCTTTGGATGGTCAGTAGTCATAAGGGACATCGCCTGTTTAATCTGAAATAGAGTATTCACTCTGGTAGGATCTTGATTCATATGTCTACTCCATGCTTGGGGTTATGTGTCCATCAGAAGGAAGGAAGACATTAGTCACGAGTATTTTCTTGTCTTACCAATAGAATTAGTGTTGATCACGCGAATCTAATAGTTTTCACTTCTGAAATAAATCGTAAATTGACTCCTGAGTGTAAGATAGGACCACGCAACTACTACACTCGTTTGTTTAAATGGTCTCTCACACCCAAGATATTCTTGTTACACTTTTGTCATCTGTGAACAAGGTTTCGTTATAAGCTCAAATTACCATTACTTCTATTCTCAAACTAAAGCATATATAATTTACTGACTAACACCCCATGTACTATTTGTATATCAAACCTTTGATATACTTGTTTTCAGTGGTGCACAAATAAACACCATGACAGTACAGAAGTCCAAAAATTCTCATAGTTTCAGTCCTCTCGCTCGCAGAAACCACGTTTTGAATTTTCAAAGGCAAAGCATTTTTCGGCTTTTATTGTGATTGAAAAGGGAAAGCAAACAGCTTCTTTAAAATATTGCTGTCTTTGAAACGAAGCAGTTTAAAACGCAATTCATTTCTATAAACAATATTATGCATCAAGGCTCATTTTGGTCACTGATTCAAATTCTTTTCATAATACCGGTCAGTGTTGTTAATAGTCATGTGGTGTGCATCATTCATAAGAAAGAAAAATGCAGTGATCAGAACTGATAGATCGTGACCGTGGACATGCATACGCATATGCTACAGACTGGAATCGGACAGTTTTCTCTATATACTGTTTGTGCGAAGGTCACTTCTTCTCAAAGGTATGTAACTGTATACTGTATATTTTATATATTGAAATCCGTATTCCTGTTTCCAGATGGACACCATGGTCACTATTTTCCTATCACAACGTTACTCAGTATAGATGTATTCACAATCTTCTTTTAACTCAGTCACACACAAAGAAAGAAAGCAAGGTGTCTCTATCTCCTAGGAAAGAATCTGACATCTACATCTGACGTCCGTTTTCGACTGAAATTTCAAGTGATGCATCAGAAATGTCAAGATGATATGTCAATATGTTTGTTGAAGCTTTGCAGTTGTCGTTAAATGTTAACGTTCGGAATAGGCAAACGACAAATTCAATTTTCATGGCGCTGAAATTAGTTTGTGAAAAAGACCAAAGATTAACCACATGGTATCGCCCTGGAGTCGCAAAATGAAATTTCAGCCACCACTGCAAGACAGAAAATATACATTGTCTTATACAAAATATTTCCGTTTTTACAGTGAAATTGGTTATTAAGTCCCAGAAGGAAAATGTCACATTATAACTAGTTGTATTGTTTCTAACGAAATACAATTATGACATTAGGCGTGACGTGGTTGTAAGTACATAGATATTAAAATAAAAATGCATGGCAGTTTCTTTAATACAAAAAAATTCATCTGGTAACACGTCAAGAAGAGAAGTCAGCTGATATGGATACAAAAAATACCTCCAGATCCAGAAAGCTTTCAGTTTAGATAATTAGGTTATTAAGCATCTGGGTCTCAATTACATTGTTGTTCGTGACTGACACAGTTGAAATACCAAAGTGTCAATTTCAATAAGAATCCCCCCTCAAAGTGACAGCGAGGTGACCGTGTGGGTACTTTTTGTGTTTACAACAGTATAACGCCACGCATTCTCTTGATTGTTACTATAACATATTTGACGTTCTTCAGGTCATATGGCACAGTTGAAATACATACCTGTTCATCAGCAAGTAACAAATTATGTTGTATGTAGATACATGTACGACGTTTCTTTTGTAGTTCAGTGTATATTCAAACAATTACAATTTCTTTGATAGCTTCTGAAAACTATGGGACTCAAAATGTCAAATTTCTAAATAAAGTTTTTGTTTAAGTGGAAGGAAGGAATGAATGAATGAATGAATGAATGTTGTTTAACGCCGCATCAGCAATTTTGCAGCTATTCGCGGCGAGAAAAAGTCTCTCGTAAAACACACGGAAAATAATAAAAAGTGATGTTTTGAAAAATCACTAAAATATCAGTTAAGTCTCACATGCAAGGGTAAGAAATGATCTCTAAAATAAAAGCTATAAGTTTGATTTCTTTCATTTTGATTCTGAAATATTCGATTTCTTGTCTGTTGCTTTATGAGATGTTTTGAACGAGCAAAAAGAAAATATAAAAATAGAGAGTTCTGACAAAAAGAAAGACGTGTTTTTTCGCATCAAAGTTACTTTGTGTTTTCAATATTTTACACAGACGGAACAACGCCAAAAAGTAATTACCTTCGAGTTGGAATTGTGCAGCCAAAAAAGCATTCACTGTCTGGCAATAAAAATCCAGACTATTTTACTTATTTACTGACATTCGTGTTGAAGGAGTTTCAAGGTCAGATCACTACGTCACCTCAGGGGATATCCGGTCAAACTGTACGGAACAGGTTGAAAGAGATTGGTCTGAGAGCCAGGAAACTCGACGTCGGGGTCGTGCTACCTCGTCACAATCGCCCTCAACGTCCCCGTTATCTAAAAGTATCCACTTGGTTGCATAGAAAATCCAGATTATTTTACTTATTTACTGACACTCGTGTTGAAGGAGTTACAAGGTCAGATCACTACGTCATGTAGTGCACGCGGAAAGCTGACCTGGTTCGAATTACCCATGCATAGCATTTACTGCTTGAGTGTACAAGATAGAAGAATGTGTAGTGGAGTTTATGAATAGGGAAATTCAAACCATTGTGAGTTTGCTGTTATGCATTTAATAGCTACATGCTATGTTCTTTTTTAATCATTTGTGGCTTTATAAGATATGTTTTCTGGATATCTTCGCTATTTGATGCAGTTTTTGCCATGTAATTTCATTTTTTTAAACTGATGCGAGATGCAATCCATGGCATGATACTTGGATCCAGCCTTCCCTTCAAACTGCATTTCCTTGAACATATTTTTCACTTACAGTTATGCCCATGGTGGACCTGGACAGGTTTACCTTTTACCTTTTTTCATCGTTGACGTTCACTGATCCATTTATATCATTTCCGTAACTAATTCCACTAAACATCAATTTTGAAATCTGTTTTGTCGGTTATTTGAGACTGGTTATTCTCAAACGCGCAGACGTTTTGAATTTTCGAAACTATTTTGTATGTAATATAATAAAATCTTCATGAAGCCTAACATACACGTTATTAGACTGTTAACAACTTTATAGAAAAGTACGTCCAGATATAATTGATGACGTCACTTGAAAATATAGACGTAACTTTCGCTGCGGAACGTAATAGAATAATATATAGTTAAAGACGTTGGATCTGTCCCTTTTGAATAGATGCATTAAGTAATGTACGCCATTTATCACAGAGCAACTTCACAAAGGAATATGCCTCTACAAGAAATAATTATTCAATATTCAAAATATCCTGGCACTTGAATCACAATAATACATTATTATTCCTTGTGAGGAGGACAGTATTCATTGACAAGTGATTTCATGTACATATTTTCGGTATTGTTGGACTTGTAACATCTTCGTAGTAAGTACGTCTGGTGATCTACCTTCTGTTGTTGGCGATCTATAGCCTGTTTTCATAGTGTATTGTCCAAATAGTGATATCGGTTTTAACTTTCCACGCTAGTTTTAAATGTAATTGTGATATTCTAGTTGTTTTATTGTCCTTCGACAGTTTTTTAATAATATACATACATTCCGTTTACTATACATATATTCCATTTCAGTGTTAAATTGCACGATGTAGATGAAATAGTACCGATGTGACTTTAAAAATTAACTCACTCATTCACTCATAGTGAATACACCGTTGACTAAGAAGATGATTATGTTTCTCATCAGTATCTCACTGCAAATCAATGCCTAAGAAAGAACATATTGTTTTTGTAAAGTTTCTTTTTTTAACTGAGTTTTTTCCCAATTGTCAGCTCGAACCAATTTCCACCAGACGCCCACTTTCTATCTCAATACGCCACCCTGTCTCATGCTTTTGTTCTCTGCATACGGTAAAGCTGAAGCTATAGTTAGTCTTCGGACACTATTTTGTGTCGGTCTACCTCTTACATATGTTCGCCGGAATAGAATACAACTTATTGCTTAAGCACATCGACGTAGGTAGTCCCTCAAATCTCTGTCCTCCATCTTCAGAATGGAAGAATGGACAATTTAACCAATCTGTTGTAAATGTATTATATTCTTATCACTTCAACATGTTCAGAGTCACATACGCGTATATATATATATATATATATACATGTATTGTACAGTGACTGAAATGGTAACGTGTGTTAACAGAACAGTTCAAATAAAAACATAAAAGACTTCGAATTTTTTAATGTTGAAAAGATACACATCCGTCTCTTTCAATTTTCGTGTCAACGAAATCTATGCCAAAGAACCATTTATTTTATCTACGAAATGGACTAAAATGAATTATCCGTGGACTTTAAACATACTAAGTCGGTCTTTCATTGAAAGAAGTAACTAACATTGGTTCTTTTGTAACAGCACTGACACGTGCTATTTTTTCTATGGGCATTGATATTAACGACTATTAACAAACGAGTACATCTTTTGTAGAGAACACAGCAAGTTACGCACATTTGTTTCATGCAAAGAACAGTGAAGTACCGTTAGTTTTAAAACGAATGTGGTTTATGTCTACGAATAAGGAATACCTTCTCACACAAATACCTGGAAATATATAATTACTGCAAGGGAATATATCTTAATACAAATGACAAGTGATCTCCTTGTTTAAGTTCGAATTGATGACTATCTTGGACGGTACCGACCTCGTAAAACCCATGATCACGGATGTCTTCCAATTTTCACAAGTGAAGTCAGTTGCTTGGGAATACCATGTATTGCACTATTTGATTAATGAACTTTGCATCTTCCTTACGAAGAGGAGAAATAGTGGTATCATTTAAAAACGGAATTTAAACATAGCAACAAGTCATCACTCTGCATAATAGTAACGTTGATGGTTGGACCGCCCCTTAAACCAAATAGCGATTAAGCAAGTCCATTAGGGTATGTCCAGAAGTCCATTAGGGCATGTCAAGACGTCCATTAGGGTATGTCCAGAGGTCCATTAGGGTATGTCCAGAAGTCCATTAGGGTATGTCCAGAAGTCCATTAGGCATTAGGGTATGTCCAGAAGTCCATTAGGGATTAGGGTATGTCCAGAGGTTCATTAGGGTATGTCCAGATGTCCATTAGGGTATGTCCAGAAGTCCATTAGGGTATGTCCAGAAGTCCATTAGGGTATGTTCAGAAGTCCATTAGGCATTAGGGTATGTCCAGAAGTCCATAAGGGTATGTCCAGAGGTCCATTAGGGTATGTCCAGAGGCCCTTTAGGGTATGTCCAGAGGTCAATAAGGGTATGTCCAGAAGTCCATTAGGCATTAGGGTATGTCCAGAAGTCCATTAGGGTATGTCCAGAGGTCCATTAGGGTATGTTCAGAGGTCCATTAGGCATTAGGGTATACCCAGAGGTCCATTAGGGTATGTCCAGAGGTCCATTAGACATTAGGGTATGTCCAGAGGTTCAATACGGTATGTCCAGAAGTCCATTAGGGTGTGTCCAGACGTCCATTAGGGTATGTCCAGAAGTCCATTAGGGTATGTCCAGAAGTCCATTAGGGTATGTCCAGAAGTCCATTAGGCATTAGGGTATGTCCAGAAATCCATGAGGGTATGTCCAGAAGTCCATTAGAGTATGTCCAGAAGTCCATTAGACATTAGGGTATGTCCAGAAGTCCATTGGGGTATGTCCAGAGGTCCATTAGGGTATGTCCAGAAGTTCATTAGGCATTACGGTATGTCCAGAAGTCCATTAGGCATTAGGGTATGTCCAGAAGTCCATTAGGGTATGTCCAGAGGTCCATTAGGGTATGTTCAGAGGTCCATTAGGCATTAGGGTATACCCAGAGGTCCATTAGGGTATGTCCAGAGGTCCATTAGACATTAGGGTATGTCCAGAGGTTCAATACGGTATGTCCAGAAGTCCATTAGGGTGTGTCCAGACGTCCATTAGGGTATGTCCAGAAGTCCATTAGACATTAGGGTATGTCCAGAAGTCCATTGGGGTATGTCCAGAGGTCCATTAGGGTATGTCCAGAAGTTCATTAGGCATTACGGTATGTCCAGAAGTCCATTAGGCATTAGGGTATGTCCAGAGGTCCATTAGGGTATGTCCAGAAGTCCATTAGGGTATGTCCAGAAGTCCATAAGGGTATGTCCAGAAGTCCATTAGGGATTAGGGTATGTCCAGAAGTCCAATAAGCATTAGGGTATGTCCAGAAGTCCATTAGGGTATGTCCAGAGGTCCATTAGAGTATGTCCAGAAATCCATTAGGGTATGTCCAGAGGTCCATTAGGGTATGTCCAGAAGTCCATTAGAGTATGTCCAGAAGTCCATTAGACATTAGGGTATGTCCAGAAGTCCATTGGGGTATGTCCAGAGGTCCATTAGGGTATGTCCAGAAGTTCATTAGGCATTACGGTATGTCCAGAAGTCCATTAGGCATTAGGGTATGTCCAGAGGTCCATTAGGGTATGTCCAGAAGTCCATTAGGGTATGTCCAGAAGTCCATAAGGGTATGTCCAGAAGTCCATTAGGGATTAGGGTATGTCCAGAAGTCCAATAGGGTATGTTCAGAGGTCCATTAGGGTATGTCCAGAAGTTCATTAGGCATTACGGTATGTCCAGAAGTCCATTAGGCATTAGGATATGTCCAGAAGTCCATTAGGGTATGTCCAGAAGTCCATTAGGGTATGTCCAGAGGTTCATTAGGCATTAGGGTATGTCCAGAGGTTCATTACGGTATGTCCAGAAGTCCATTAGGCATTAGGGTATGTCCAGAAGTCCATTAGGGTATGTCCAGAGGTCCATTAGGGTATGTACAGAGGTCCATTAGGGTATTCCAGAGGTCCATTAGGCATTAGGGTATGTCCAGAAGTCCATTAGGGTATGTCCAGAGGTCCATTAGGGTATGTCCAGAGGTCCATTAGGGCATGTCCAGAAGTCCATTAGGGTATGTCCAGAAGTCCATTAGGGTATGTCCAGAGGCCCATAAGGGTATGTTTGATTGTTGATGAATATAAAGTATATGAGTTTCATGTACACCATTCCATGGTTAAACCGCCACGACAGTACATTCTGAGAATATATCCGCTAATATTATCAAACAAACTTGATACATAAAGACAGCGATATAACTAAAACAACATTTTATAAAGATATATTCATCCAGTTGAGTAATCCTAAATCGTACTCACAGTTTATAATTTATTATTGATGTCATACGTGAAATCTATAAGCATCGCAGAGCAACTTTCTAATCCTATTGGTAAGGCAAGATAACATTTCTAACTAATGACGTACCTCCTTCTGCATGACAGATAACGCCAAGATAGGAGTAAACACATTAATCAACATGCTACCAGAGTGAAGACTGTACTTCAGATTAAACAGGTGATGTCCCTTATGACTCCTGACCACCCAAAGACCATCTCTCAATCTGTCATTAAACGTTGACCGCATGCCCAGGATACCAGACAGAGTTATAATGGCGAGGCATGTCCGTTGAGTCTGCATTTAATAGAGTCAATGGCGGTGAGGTAGGCTTGGAGTTAAAGCGTTAGCTCGTCATACCGAAGACCCGGATTCGAATCTCTTCATGGCTAAAAGGTGCGATGCCTAATTGAATATTGCGGTGTAAAACTGAACTCACTCACTCACTCACTAGAAAGCTAATATCGGCTTTCTACCCGTTGAGATTTAAGCTTTCTGTTGCGGCTTTACATTATGCTGCTTCTTCCTTTCGGTTTATTCATACACTTCAGAATGTCTCAGGAGTTCATGAACAAGTGGTATCACGCATTAGCATGTGTAGACCGTAGGTGGATGTGTACGAAATTATCATTAACGTCAGTTGAGGAGTTACAATAACATGTGACCTAAATGCCTGGTTACAGTCCCAAAAGTTTAATTTTGTCAGTATCAGATCTCTCTCAGACCAGAGGATATTATACTGTCTTTAGTACGTCAGTGTATTTTTAAAAAGTACTAAACGCTTCGTAGCTTGTTTGATTGTAATATGTGTGACATGTGTCTGCCTCTCGATTATTCAGTTCCAGCTGTTTTAAAAAGGTTTGTTCTTCCGATTTTCGTTACCTGAAATTAAACCTGTCATCTTCTCTAATGACGAGGACAAGAGTCAGTTGGGGAGTAGTAACTGCATAGCAAGACATGTGAGTTATGTGATAGATATTCATATGTGAACTAGAACTTACTCATAATATCATCACACATCTCCACAGAAACACAGTAAAGTGTGACGAACCTTTGAGTGGATTAACATTACCTGGCATAAGGATGAATGCATACAGTGACCAATAGTTATGTCTGGCTGGGTCGTGAGTCAACTCTCCAAACTAGGTGTAATCCAATGTCCATGTTCGCCCATGCTGTGTGCCTGAGTGTTTCAGTACAAAGGATATGCTCCCAGTTTCATTACGAGCGTTAAACACTTTCTGGTTTTCTTTATTGCGTGTATATTTTAAATTGTACTCTCTGGCTACTTTTTTTAAAGGAGGCATGCCAGTGAACGTCCAACGCTGCGTAAACACAGCAGGGAGGGAAAGACACCTGCACGTAGCCACTTCATCATCAGTGATGTTGATGTCAGTGGCGATGGAATGGGGGTTTACTTTGAAATTGGTACTGCTGCATTTCAGCTGTGCCGGTCACGACTGATGATATAAGTGGGATCGCAGATGCTCCTGAATGTGTCGCACTGCTGACCTTAGAAGAACCGACTTATGTTACATCAGTCAATCTTATATAGTAATGTATCATTTCACATTCCTCAGGATCCTCGGGTTAACAAACTGGCAGGAACTTTTTGCTGTCAAGCTGTCTCACTGACGCTACCCTCTTTTTCTAACATGTATGCGTTTCCAAAAGTTAAAAAATTGCTTTTCCTAAATTCACCGCTAAGACAGTAGACTTTTTTTAGCAATTTCTTCTAGGCAATTCCAATATGTTTCTATACAGTATGGTGCAAAGTTAAAATGTGTTGTTTCTTTTTAAGTATAATTTTGTTCCATAGGAAAGAACATGGGAAGGAAAAGCGTATCCGTTTTGATTCATTTCTAACATCCTATTATTTGTGAACTTAAACATTGTGTACATGTTTGTTCATTTGCCACAGATTGACTAAAATATAAACAGAATTCTATAAATATAACATTTTGTACTTTGTATTAAGCACGATTAGTTCGGTGTTGTTTTTTCAGCATTTAGTAAAATCAGATAAATTAACATTTTATTTTGTTCAATTTTTCTTCTGTGATTTTTATCTTTGATGAATTCTTGGATTGCAATTTTTCCAGTGAAGAGAATGAATGTGTTTCACACAACAGGGAACATACGTATTACATCTGATTTGTGTTATCTTCTATTTTATGTGCAACTCTTAACACAAACATGAAAAACAGGTTAGTGCTTTTGGTAAACCAGATGACACCCACTAACTGTACTGCAAAGGAAACGCATGTTCAGAAAAAGAAAATCTCATAAAATTAAATATCATGATGATATTTTCTATTCAAAAGCTTGACAAAAAACTTTACGTTGCTTTGCTGATATATTTTGAGAGAAGTCATTCCAAATGTGACTTCTTGAAGTTATGCTCTGAGTTTGTAATTACATATACTGTATTGACTTGCACTACAGATGATCCTATTCATATATTTTGAGTGAAACATTCCAAACTGCAGACTTTCTGTAGTTATGCACTGCGTTCGTATTTGAAGAAGCAGAAGAAGAAAAATGTTTATTACAATGTCCCATACGCTGGTACAGAGTCCGGTATCTTTAGGCCTGTGAACACAATAGCACAACGATGAAAACCATGCTAATAAAATGACAGACACACCTCTAGTCATCATACAGGAGCACAAAACAACCAACATGCACACAAAGTTACGGATCTGATGCCTTACTGCATAACACCCCTCCGTTTCTTATAACATATATTGTCTTGACTTGCTTTTGCATGTGTTTGTGACGGCTGGAACGTAAGGGAAGAGTGTGCAGACCGTTTCGCGAACACCTGATATCATAACAATGTGGCAGCTGTCCACCTCCTGCTTATGATATCGGACAATGAACTTTGGCATATTAGTTGGCATGTCTTATGGAAATGGGTGATTTATATCGCATGTATGTATTTTAATTATGTAAAACTAGCCCTTCTTTCAAAGTTTTCCTTCTTCCTACTAAATGCGTAAAAAAACAGGGAGTAGACATGTTAATCAGCATTATGTGTGAGACACGACTCCTCATATCCATTATGACTGATGACCAGACAGACGAGTCTCCATCAATATGTCCCCCAACTATACACTGGCTGCACGTTCATAAGCCGGGGTAAGAAATTATGACATGAATGATATCTCCCTATTGGAGATGTCTGATAGGTCTCAGTTAACATCCTAAATTATTGGACAGGTGACACTGAATTCACTCTTTTCCTATTCTTTGTTATTACAATTACCATAGGAAACCATAAGAGTCACTCCTAAAACAAAGATTTTAATATTTAAATTGTATATTCTGTGAGAGAAACAAAAACGTTGATGGAGTCATGAGTTTGTTTCTTCTCATACCTCCGAATTGTTACGTCAACTAGAAACAGTATAACATCTAAAGCATCTCGTTGAGTGAGAGCCTGAGATCTGCATTGGTAATTGCCGGTGTATGTGAATAGGATCATTATCCTTCAAAGTCTTCATGTACTGCCTTCAGCTATTAAGACAGGCAATTGGAGTTAAACTAGGATAAATGTTCGTGGAGACTATACAGCAGGCGCCGTTTACATCGAATGGTAGAGCATGCCGTCTACGAAAACCATCCATTGGATTTCAGTCTTGCGGTTGTCCCAATTAATAGCCTTAATAATGTGACAAACAAAGAACCCGGCTGCGGGTTTAATGTGCATGCCAGCAACATTCCTTCACCAACATGACCTTCACAGATTCATTCAAAATGGCATACATGCACTAAGGATAATGGTAAGGGTTTAGACATTTCAGACTGTCTGTCTGTCTATCTTTCTCGTATTTGTGTGCATTCAAACAGCTCCACTTCAAAATGGCATACATGCACTATGAATAATGGTAAGGGTTTAGACATTTTAGACTGGCTCTCTGTCTTTCTATCACTTGTGTGCATCTAACCAGCTCCACTTCAAAATGACATACATGCACTAAAGTTAATGGTAAGGGTCTAGACATTTACGACTAGCTCTCTGTCTTTTTATCACTTTTGTCTAAACAGCTCCACTTCAAATAGGCATGCATGCACTAAAGTTAATGGTAAGGGTTTAGACTCTCTGTCTTTCTATTACTTCTGTGCATCCAAACAGTCACAGGGGTGGAGGGGTTTTCTCACCACATTAAGACCGACACACTATAATATAATATTTTCGAGAACGATATCTAACACTGTTTAGAAACTGCCTGTAATGCTAACTGCTCCCGTATCCATAAATTTTGTATTTGAGTACGACATTTGTTTTATTGCGACAGTCTGCGTGACAAACTATTTGTTGTCTGCTACCTTAAGATTACCTAGTCTCTACGGACGGGTGTGATGTACAGTCGCTATTCCAATAGGTCCAGCTTCACATACATTAGTAACGTATATGTCCCTTGCAGACTACACTGCATACACTTGCTGGTCTCCTGTAAGGTTTGGATGTTTCATCTGTCTGTTGTCGTAAAGATCAGCCAAATAGTTACATCGTATAAGGAGGAGGGGCACAAACATACTTCAGAATGCAAGTCTTTATCTAAACAAAAACTGACCAAAAGTCATATCCTAATCTTCATAGCCATGAAGTTAATCGCTACAATGAACGCAATTAATTTTAATCTAAAATTCTCAGTGATTTCATACCCATGCATAGTTTGCATTTCGAGCTGTCGCTTCACAGGAAAATGAGTTCGTTCCGATTATTTGGATCTGTCAGCACCCTAATAACAAAGACCCGAAGGATCCAATTCTCTCACACATAAACTGACATGCCGTAACTTTACTTCAAAGGGCTTTATATCAAACGCACTCTATCAATCACTCTCGCTGTTGTCCAGCGTTAAGATGAGACCCACTGACGAACACTTTTCAAAAACACTCATGTTGTCTTTTCGTATTTTTGTGCGATTTTTGAGTTGCATTCTTACGAAACATTTATATAATTTTGCGCATTACTTTTTAACGAGTCTGAAATTTCCTCTACAAATATGTCAGACATTTTTAACTATTTAGTTCCACAAGTGAATATCGACACAGTCACGTCATGACTTGTATTGCAAATCTGGGCTGTAAAGACGTTACTAGAGTTTTCATGTGTTTAGGATGTCACCGGTGGGGCATCGTGACGCATATCTTAAGACCTATAATGGTAGTGTTCAGAAATATGTGTCATTCATTATTCAGCTAGCGACTGCTACACCAACAGTAACAAAGTTTGCCTCGGTTGTCCGTCTATTCTTGTTCAATACCACTTGTCAGCAATTACCTTTGTTAAAAAGCAGACAGGACAGAGAGCATCACAGAACGTTACCAAGAATTATCCACGCCCTGAACGAAAGGGATAGACAGGATAGGGAGAGGGATAGACAACCCTATTGCGGCTTGCGTGCACAAACCAATGTCGAGATTTCGGCAAATTGATCCTTAATATACGAACTGCTTGTTTGTAACGTAATTAAAACAGAAACGCTTCCTGTGTTCAAAGAGAACGCTTGCATTGATGGCATGCGTGGATCCCCAGTAATTATACAGCTCGAGACTACGTAAAAGAACGGAAATTGTTAAGTTGGATGCTTATCATCTGCTGCTAAATACAGTAAATTGACAAAGCTTTGGAAGAGTAACTGCTTGCTACAAAGAAGCAATTCTGCCATATATTACGTACTGTCTTTGTACAGCCACAGTCAAGCCACAGACAGATGTTATCTAGCCTAATCTACCCACACCTCAGATGTGATGGGTTCGAGAATTCGATTAATGGCAGTCATGGATCGATTACTGATGAAATGCCGATAAAAGGTTTTACGTATTTTATTAATCGTTGTCCAAAGCTAGGTCTCTAGATAAACTATTCTTGTACTCTATGAGCACCGGCAAAGATGGCAAAAATATCGCGATTTAAACATTCCTGTATTTCTTTCTGTGTACAGATTTTGATAATTTACATCATGAAATTGTAAGTCCCCGAATGATTTTAATCTGCTCGTTTCTTTGGTTCCCATCAACATTAAGCAAAGCACATAAAATCGAAATGAACCTCACAACCGACAACTTTATGTATCCCCCCCCCCCTCTCTCTCTCTTTCTCTGTGTGTGTGTGTGTGTGTGTGTGTGGCTGTTTTAGTGAAACCGATCCCTCTGTCAATGGCTTCATTTTCATTTGCAAGTATTCACTTTGACGTTAAGAATAGCGGTGCATTGCAAAGATATTGTTATCTTCTGATGTTAACAATATGAAGCGGGACTTATTGACACATCGTTTAGACTAGTGCAGTTTTGGGGGATGGCAACATTGTGAAGATATAAAATTCAGAGACAGATCACCAACCTACTCTTAAACAGAAGAAAATGTAAAATGTTTCTGAGTTTTAAAATTAGACAAATCCACGATGACACTGTTGTTTCGGAAGTACTTGTAGAAAATTCACTGTACAAGCGACTTTCAAAGAACGATTGAAAACTTGATGGGAAACTCAAATGTAGTACTTCTATCTTTCTTATTATATGACGTTCAATGGAACATATTGCAGATAGAACCATTCAATGTGCTTAAGTCAACTTGCGTGCAAATAGGGTTTACATATCTGAGGTTTGTGGTTTTGCTCGTTTTTTATCTCAACTCATCTGCCCAGGAATTGTCCAGAATTATTGCATGGTTTGGAACTGAAGATATCTCGAAAATCGTGCTGAAAGCGTTTCTCTTTTAGATATGTTCTTTAGATCAAGTTACTTTTATGACCCGTACATAATCGACAGAATACTTTAATAGTTCAGCTTGGTGATACGATCACAAAGATTAAAAGAAAACTTAAAGAAATCGTCATTTTGTGTTATTGTGTTGTTGAGAAAACTAAAAGTGATAATCATCTTGTGTTTACTTGTCACATTTAGGATCTTTATATTGATCTGTGCATATGTGTTTTCTCCGTTGATCTGTTTGTCAGCTTTCATATATAAGAATGTGTTGCAAAGGTCTTGCGTTTGCTATCGTTTGTCCGTACATTATTTGTTACAAAGTGTTATCAAAGGTTTACTGGACTGAAAGGCCCTTATAAATTCCGGTCTTGCAGTCCCGTGCAGTCTGTCTGTAGTGAGACGTGTATAAAGTCAGTCGGTGTGTGTTGCATTTGCTCGTATGCTAGTTTCTATTTTACTGTCTGTAAACATCTTAATGCCTTAATCATCTCGCGTAAAGGCCCATAGGCCCTATACTAAAGACAACACAGGGGACTGCAGAAGACATGATTTGGGAAACGTCTCCACACGCGTTTACACATAACGTCAGATTTAGTGAGGTCTTTAGTCTGGTAGCACCCATTAAACATTTCAGTCAGAATCGTATAGCTCTTTTAAAATCACTGAAGAAATAGCATGCTCGACGTTTGTGGACGCTTGGAATGTTAGAGTTAATCAATCTGCCAATTAATCCTGCTGGGTGTCGTTAGTCTTTTTCAGTCGTAGGTGGCAAAATTTCACGGACATCCTTTCTGTTTATGAGTGAGTGAGTTTAGTTTTACACCGCACTCAGTAATATTCCAGCTAAATTGTTTTTTGTTTTGTTTTTGTTTTGTTTTTCATACTGGAATTGTCATCATGAATGTGAGGATTTGTCCTCTTTAAATACTGAGACTGTAGATAACGATGGTTTTAAACGCGCATGTATACCTAGACCTAAGTACAGTGTTTGCTGGTAGGACATATGTCTGCACTGAAAGCCAAAACACATTCCCGTGGTAACATTCATTATTTATTGACATTAACTTACAGAGCATTTCACATTAACTGACCCATACTTAAAACAGACATATATATTGGCACATGTAGATCTGAAGACTGAACGGCATTGCCCCTTTGTGTGAGTGCATCAATTCTTCCAGGAGAACCTGTTCCTTGAATAACTTAGGGAATTGAGTCAAACGGATAAAGCTTTTGCGACATACACATTCTACCTACATATACGTGTTGTTCTCCAAGGAAATAACATCAGATAATATGGAAAGGAATGACAGGGTAATTGGCCTTTGTTGCCTGAAAACCACCATAGAGGAATACTAGTCCCTTCGTGAAACATAGAAGAATATGTCAAACATCGTTTGTGTGTACATTATTTGTTACAAAGTGTTATCAAAGGTTTACTGGACTGAAAGGCCCTTGTAAATTCCGGTCTTGCAGTCCCGTGCAGTCTGTCTGTAGTGAGACGTGTATAAAGTCAGTCGGTGTGTTGCATTTGCTCGTATGCTAGTTTCTATTTTACTGTCTGTAAACATCTTAATGCCTTAATCATCTCGCGTAAAGGCCCATAGGCCCTATACTAAAGACAACACAGGGGACTGCAGAAGACATGATTTGGGAAACGTCTCCACACGCGTTTACACATAACGTCAGATTTAGTGAGGTCTTTAGTCTGGTAGCACCCATTAAACATTTCAGTCAGAATCGTATAGCTCTTTTAAAATCACTGAAGAAATAGCATGCTCGACGTTTGTGGACGCTTGGAATGTTAGAGTTAATCAATCTGCCAATTAATCCTGCTGGGTGTCGTTAGTCTTTTTCAGTCGTAGGTGGCAAAATTTCACGGACATCCTTTCTGTTTATGAGTGAGTGAGTTTAGTTTTACACCGCACTCAGTAATATTCCAGCTATATGGCGGCGGTCTGTAAATAATGGAAACTGGGCCATACAATCCAGTGATCAACAACATGAGCATCGATCTGTGCAACTGAGAACCGATGACACGTGTCAACTAAATCAGCAAATCTGACAATCCGATCCCGTTAGTCGCCTCTTACGACAAGCATAGTCGCCTGGCTTGCTGAAGGCCTTTTCTACCCCGGGACCTTCAAATCCCTCCCGTTTTGTTTTTTGTTTTGTTTTTTGTTTTGTTTTTCATACTGGAATTGTCATCATGAACATGAGGATTTGTCCTCTTTAAATACTGAGACTGTAGATAACGATGGTTTTAAACGCGCATGTATACCTAGACCTAAGTACAGTGTTTGCTGGTAGGACATATGTCTGCACTGAAAGCCAAAACACATTCCCGTGGTAACATTCATTATTTATTGACATTAACTTACAGAGCATTTCACATTAACTGACCCATACTTAAAACAGACATATATATTGGCACATGTAGATCTGAAGACTGAACGGCACTGTCCCTTTGTGTGAGTGCATCAATTCTTCCAGGAGAACCTGTTCCTTGAATAACTTAGGGAATTGAGTCAAACGGATAAAGCTTTTGCGACATACACAATCTATCTACATATACGTGTTGTTCTCCAAGGAAATAACATGAGATAATATGGAAAAGAGTGACAGGGTAATTGGCCTTTGTTGCCTGAAAACCACCATAGAGGAATACTAGTCCCTTCATGAAACATAGAAGAATATGTCAAACACATCACGCCAAATATAAAAGTTCTAGCAAATGACAATGTGTGGACATTGTTTTGGGAGTTTTTGTCGTTGAACAATTATCACAATTCACGCCATAATGCGCCTGGATTTTATATTCACGTCTGGTGATCACTGTCGTACCTGTTTGGTTCAGAAATTAATACAACGTCACTCTAGGGCTTGTATTACAGATTTGTCTAATAGCAGTTCAGAAGAAGCGGAATCTTCTCGTGGCTTCAAAGAACTGGATACAAAGAAAACTTGACTGATATCTGGAACTGAAAGGTTCGTAATCGATTCATGTTTGACCCTCTGACAAAAGTGGTCAAGAAGCTTTTTGGGAAGAAACACGATCAATTGTTGGACACCTGAATCTACTTCTAGACTTAGTCGTACTTACTTACTCAAGCGTTGTATCAAATAATCAGACTGTTGAAAAAACAATATGTGCCCAGATGTATCATGGCAATTGGTTGCATTTATATTGACAATCGTAACACGTAATATGAGTTAATGTGTACGACATATGTATGTGTGCTTCCATAACTGTAATCGAATATATGGACAATTAATACTGAGACTGTAGGTAACGATGGTTTTATACGTGTATGTGTGCCCAGACCTAACTTCTTCAAGAACTACAAAAAACTATAAAACAGCCGAATGTATGTGTATCTGATATATTTGTCAATATACTAGTTTCAGGAAGTTACAAGAATCACGAAAATCAAAATACTATGATTTTTTGTGCATGGAAATGCATATGAAGTTCAATAACTATAGTGTGAAGAAACGTTTTCTGTTCTCTATTCAACGAGAGGGAGGTTGGTATACCAGCTCTCACAAGTCTGCCGCTATTGGTTGGCAGAAGGTCATACAGAGTGAGTAATTCACCCGACAACTGCTCTCCCCATTGTTTGTCCAATGCTATGTTTCTTACATCACCTGTATTAGGAAGCATGATTTAACGGGCAGCGCTTACAACAACCAGCGTTTACACTGCAGTCACTTGACTATACATATATAATGATCATTTGTTGAACAAACATTTTTGACAAATGTTTTGCGTGGTTGCAATTCTCAGATTTCCTGCAAGTGAGCAATTCCTCGGTCCCAAATCTCGGAATCTGTAATTACGTGTATGTGTCCAGAATATCAATATTTTTCATAATGTTAAAAAATCTAATATCAAATTGTTTAACAATAACGGAAGACTTGAAAACAATATTTTTACTGTAAACAATTTATTGTGTGTTGCGTTCAAACAAAGATTTGGTCTAACACTTTTTGTTTGGCAATGTATAGCATTTAGACAATCAGTTCTTCACTTTTGTCTAATCACGTTTGTTTGGTTAGCAAACTATGTGGGAAGGTTTATTTTGGGTGGCATATTGATAGATCGAGCTTTGTCTGATAAGCTTTCAAAAGAGATATCAAATGCGTAATCTAATCCGAGGTCTTGCAGCGTAGATATATACATCTACTTGGTATATATCTAATACAATATCAATTGATGGTAGGTTGTGTGTTTCCAAACCAATTAGTTCCTCAAGAAGAAAGATGTCCTTGGAAAAGATTTCTTTGGAGACATTTGGACATCGATAATGTATTATCTTACCAATACCAAGAGAATGCTGCCAGACAGTATTTCGAATTCTCACCGCAGCAATCAGTTGTAAATAGCTCCAGAGTGACGTTGTCGAACAGACAGGTAGACATTGGATAACATTCGAACAGATAACAAATAACGTTTGTTTCTCCCTTGTGCAACAAGTCTGCTCGTGTCAGACATGATACTTCAAACATTAATGAGACAAATCACGCGTTGTAAAACCTACTTTATACATTTCCACTAGATACGGGTTCACTCACAGACAAAGAATATGTACAATGTAAGAACAGAACGCTCATTGTTTAAAAGACTCATGCTGTGTTCCCTTCGTGAAATGATATTTATTAAATTCGAAAACATGACTCAGAATGTTGCCAAATGTACGATGTGAAGTGATAAGATATGCAGAAAAAAATAATATGATATGTGATTCTGTATGCTACAGATACTTTTATCTATTCCCCCATTTATGATTTGGTTTCCACACGTATGCGAGAGGTTTGCATTGTCTCAGCATAGTGCTAGTGCTTCATTAAGATTGTTTCCTTATCAGGATTGATCAGTCTTTACAAGGTCAAGTAAACAGTCACATAAAATTGTTCAGGTCAGCTTTCTTATATAAATGTACAGTTGTGTTGCGTCCAGAAATGTTCACATGGTGACCATGGTTAAAAACTTTTTTGTAGCGAGTGAAAGATGGGACGCTCTTGCTCCCTAGTAATGTAATGAATAATTATGGGGGCAGTTTAAGGTGAATCACTGAGTCTGACGACAGAGACAAATCTTGTAAAAGCTGGTGTCCAGCACGAACTTGTTGTGAAGATTTCATAAACCCTCATTCAACTTGAGTCCCAAAGTTATGTGATTAGGCTAAAAACAGTAAAACTCTTAAGATGGCGTATTTTAACAGTTTTTCTTTCATATAACGTCATGGCCAATAGAACCAGATAAAGACCGACGATGCACAGAGAACCTAATCATGGATTACAGTTGTCTGAAAGTGAAAACAAGCAACAGACAGGAACCATTTGTTGTGCAAGGCTGGGTCACTGGTCAGCTCTAAATTCGGATACTGCCCTGTGTAAATTAGGACATGCATGTTTGAGAGGGTTTGTGGTTTGATCCAGCTTTGATCTTAGCTCATATAACCATCAATTGTCTAGGATGAAGAAATGATTCTTGTTGGAAGTTGTCTCAGATCTTATTTTTTTTTCTCTTTATGGTGCTGCACGTATTTCTCTAATTGATATGTTTCTAGTGGTCATCTTGAGCATTTTGCGGAGATCTTCAGTCAATATTACGCAGTACCTAATCTACATATCTTGGATACAAGACCACGGAGGCAATAACAAACATAAACACACCTTCACCGTCTTTTTTGTTTTGATTATGCCTGTCGTCTTTCCTCCCCCTTTGTATGTATATCTATAAATATACAATGACTAATATCTAATTGCCTTTGCCAAGCAACGCGATATGTATATGACACACTGTGTAGGTTGTTATCATTTGACCTCACAAGTGTTTCCGATGACGTTGACTACTACTTTAGAAACGACGTGCGACTCATTCAAGACATCGGACATTCATGAGTAGACACATGTAACGATACCTGTTACTTTATGGTACAGCAACATACCAAACCTGTAACATTGTCCTCTATGGTTTTGTGCATAAATCGTGTTTGCTTCAATACAATTCGTTAAGTGTTTATGATTCTCGTGTCCTGTGTGTATGTATGTGAACTGTTTTGTAGGTTGGTGTCACTTGTCCTCACATAGTTTAACATGGTGATATCGTCACTAACATATATTCAATGATAGTATGCAAAGTGATATTTCAGTTCGTAGCTCATTCCTGACAGTGAACTTTAACAATAGTACAAGTGCGCTATACGGCGCTCAGGAAAATTATCCAGAAAATTACCTACTCAAGACGCTTCCTTCATACCAAAATGTCAGCGCTGAACCAAAATTCAGACCTTCATGTGTGCCCTGACGTGCATAACAGGCCCTGGTCTATAAAGGTGCTGCCGCTATTGTCTGTTGTATTGTCTTCTATTGTTGTGTGCCTAATCATATTTGTTAAGTTGAGGGTTCTTGTATCTTAACCTCCGCGTTTCCTTTCAACTTAGAAAGCAATGCCTAGTATCATTGCAAACCTTCATCATTACAAGCAGTCAGAGCAGTTTTTCACCTTTAAATAGTACTGTTCCAGTTTGAGGATGGGTCCAGTCGGACCGCCAAAATTTGCATCGATTTATGAATCCAGCCCGGCGGGACGAGCAAACGCCTTTGCCGAAATGGTTCCGTCTTTCACAGTTCCGTTCTGGGTTAACCTCCTTTCTTCAGACGATGGTGTTGTAGGGACTAAATGAATGTGTGGATAATCAGTGTCTGTCAGATTAAAGTTTCCAGTTGGATAGACTGTGTACTAAATGTCATCATAAGCGATTACGAGGTCAGTAATGTCAAAGGGGAATTTTATCCAACTGACATCGGTGTATTGGAGTTTTGCCGCTTTCGAACGATATACCATCGCTGGAACTGAAGGATTAACCTGCTTTAAACTAAATGCCCCAATAACCAAGTAGAATATTGTTATCAGTCTCACATATTAATTTTCAAAATAGGCTTGTGTTTTTTTAAGATTTCGGTGGGTAACGAAATGGGAATCTGTTTGACTTAACATGATCCATCATACCACATTGTGTTGAGAATGAGACCATGTCTTTTTCTTACAATGTTCTCGTATGCTGCTGACACTGTATTTCTGTCCTGTGCCTGTTCTGAAAATATCCATAAAAAAATACATTTTTTCTGTCTCTGGGGCCTCATTTCTCACGGTTCTTGAAAACTTCTGTTCCACAGGAACTGAAATCACAGTATGTTCAGTTTGCATAACGAAACGAAGATATTCTTCAAACGGAACGCTTTTGTGACGCAACAGCCTGCATACGATTTGTACCGCTGTCCAGAAGGGTATTTCTTTGACCTCTTTCTGGTTATACTCAATCTAATAGCTCACCTGGGGGCAAAAACAATTCTTGATGAACAATAGGATGAAGAGTTGCTATTTTTTCTAATTGTTTCAATTGAGCATCCACGAGTGAAGTAAATCGGTCGCCAGTCCCAAGAGGTCACATTGTAATGGCATTTTGCTAAAAATTCATACCATATATACTTTCTTTTTAGATTACTGTAATTGTTTCTCGATTCATATCATATTTGACATTTTTATGGAAACCAGATCAAGGATGCTCCATTTCCACACTTTATCTCTGTATTATTATGCCAATGACTCTAAAACATCCTGTGCCCTACTGACTGATATACAAGTGACAAGAATGTTCAATTAAAGCGAAGGCCTGATCTTACATTATGGACATAGAACAAAGACACACGTCTCACTCGCTGTCATCTTAATAATAGTCTAGAATATTCCCACGAGGGGGATATTTATTGAAAATGACACCTTCGTGTTTCGATTGTGTCAGTCACGAACAGCAATGTAACTGAGACCCAGCTACTTCATAACGTAATTTTCTAAACTGAAGGCTTTCTTGACCTGGAAGTATGAGAATTGCATCTCTGAAGCCATATCATCTGGCACCTCTACTTGGCGTGTTACCAGTTTCTTTTATTGAAGATTTAATGAGATGGTCGTGAATTTTTATTCAGTTATAATTATTTATTTACCAACCAGCGCATTTTGTCAGCAATAACACAACTAATGACAATCTAACTCTCGCGAGAATGTGTAACCTATTTCACTGCTAAACCGGAATACTTTTGCGAAAAAGATTATGTAAGTTCCAACCTGCTGATAACAGGATCCCGTGACGTCTTTCGGGGCCATGAGATGGCTGAAATTTCAGTCGTCGCTAGGGCGGTATCATGTGGTTAAATTTGTGCCTTTTTCAAAACCTATTTTCAGCCCCAAGAAAATCCGTGATTTCTCCGCGTATTCTGAATTTTAAGACTCGACAAGCATATTGAAAAGAACAATATGGCGACTACAAATAGACGTTCGGCCATGGACAATGTTACATCTATACAAGCTTGTTCAATTTCGAGTCATCTGTTGTAAATGAACAAACGTGTCAAAACTGCTTGCATTCATAAATAATGGGACGAAAAATTTCTAATTCCTATACTATTTCCTTTTCTGTGGTAAAATGCAAATACCAATATAGCTACATATTTAACAAAACCGCACCCTCAGAGTCAGGCACCTAATCGCTAGCACACAAAGTCAGCCGTCTAGCCCGCTCAGCCACCGCGGACTATCATATATGTTACGCAAACTATCATAGATGGGACTTAACCAAAAAAGTATTAGAATTTGTCCTTTACTATGTTATCTCAAATGTGACATTTGTTACATTTGACCACTTTATAAATGGTATTGTGTAATCATAGCTACATATTGCCGGAGGCGTCATACCGGAGAGACGTCATACCAAAGGAGCTCAAAACCACTCTCTTTCATTAAGCTGAGGGAAGTTGATGTAACTGATGAACACTGCTCCAAAACACAACTCATGTTGTCTTTCATATATATTTGGCGATTTCTAATTTGTTTCATTAAGCAAAATATAGGACAGTTTGCCTAATATTTGTTAACGTGTCAGAAGGGATTTTTCAGCATTTAGTTCGATAGGTGATTCTCGAAACCGACACTGTCACCTCAAGACTTGTATTGTGAATATATGCAGTAAATAATTCTCTTGAAACAGAACTATCGTGTGGCTTCAAAGGACTGGATACAAAGGAAACCTGAGCAGTCCCTGACAGTAAAAAGTTTCCTTGTCAATTCATACTAGTTCTTCTGAAAATGGACGTCGAAGAGTATTTTGGTATAAATATGACTATTTGCTCGCAAATTTACGTCTGAAACAACGCGATGACTTAGTATTACATATTTTAGCGTATCTTGTACGCACTACGGGTCTATAACCAGAGCTCCAGATAATTTTTTCAAGCAATATTTACTCCCATGTCTGTTTATGTATGAGTAATTGCATATTTTAGGAGTAACTAGCATTTTGTATACTCCCACTAGTTAAGGGAATTGGGTAGCAGAGGTTCCTATCCTTATTGGGTACTTAACTCTTCTAAATATATAAATATGAATGCATCTCAATAGACTAAAAGGTTTTACTAAATGTCATATTGCCAAACATTTGGCGGCCATTTCTAAATACTCAACTTGCGACTATTAGAGTAAATCCCGGACAGTGACAAATGGCTATAACACTATATGTATATATAGGCATCGCCCAACACTAGCTAATGCTGTTGTGGAGTTTGGGCCAATTTAGTTAACTGAGTAATGTACGCAAGGTATTATAGACCTATTGTGTTTTAAGTGATTCTTGTGCGTTTTTTTTTTTCTTTTTTTTTTTTTTTTTTGCTTTATTTTTGTTTTTGTTTTTTTTTTGTACGCCCAGATTTGAAATTAATTGAGTTAGTGAGATTTTTATTGAGTAAAATACGCAAATACGAGCCTTATCTGAAGCTCTGTATAACGTCTTAATAACAAGAACGATGTGTGTGATGAAAGAGAAAAGTGTATTGATGGCATGCGTGGATCCGCAGTAAAACAAAAGAGAAACGGAAATTGTCACGTTGCGTGCTTATCCTGCTAAATAAAATTAAATCGACAAAGCTCTGAAGTAGTAACAACTGCCTGCTACAAAAAAGCAGTTCAGCCATGTATTAGCAGCCCATACTTGCTGTCTTTGTACAGGATGCAGTGGGCGATTAAAAGTCAAGCCACATACAGATGTTATCTACCCTAATCTACCCACACCTCATATGTGACAGGTTTGAGCATTGGCTCATTGACAAGCCATGAGATGTGTTTGTGAGATACCGTGTAGGGTGGTATAATTTGACCTTACAAGTTTTTCCTGTGAGGTTGACAATTTCTTTGAAAACTCTCATTCAAGAGATCCGACATTCATGAGTAGACAGAAGTTTGTAATGAGACCTTTTACTTAATGGTACTGCAACACACCAGACCTGTTGCATTGTCCTCCAAACAGGGTATACTCACCTCTTCGAGAGCAACTGATATCATCACAAATATATGTTCAACGGCACAATATACAAAGTGATATTTCAGTTCGTAGCTCATTCCCGACAGTGAACTATAACAATAGTACAAGTGTGCTATACGGCGCTCAGTCATGTCCAGGCAAATTACCTACTCAAGACGCTTCCGAAATACCAAAATGTCGGTGCTGAACCAAATTTCGGACCTTTATGTGTGCCCTGACGTGCATAACCAGACCTGTTGCACTGTGGTTTGTGCATAAATCGTGTTTGTTTCAATATATTCCGTTAAGTGTTTATGACGTTTGTGTCGTGTGTGTGTGTTGGTATCACTTGTCCTCACATGGTTTTAGTGTGAATGTCAAGTTGCGTGCTTATCCTCTGTTGTCAAGGACATTAAATCGACAAAGCTCTGAAATAGTACCATCTGCTTGCTACATAGAAGCAGTTCAGCCATGTATTGGAAGCACATACTGTGTTTGTACATGATGCATTGGGCGGTTAAAAGTCTTTGCTACATAGAAGCAGTTAAGCCATGTATTAAGAGCACATACTGTGTTTGTAGACGATGCACAGGGCGGTTAAAAGTCTTGCTACAAAGAAGCAGTTCAGCCATGTATTAGGAACGCATACCTACTCTGTTTCAACGGGTTTAATTTGGACGAATAAACGTCAAGGCAAATACAGATGTTTTCTGACTGTTATCTAACCTAATCTAAATCTCACCCAAGATGTGATGGATTTGAGCATTCTACTGATGTACTGGGTCTCCTGTATATTTCTGTTGTGGCCATAGATTTGTAGGTAACTATAATATTTCGGACTGGGGCGGACAGTGGTGTCATATATATGTGCTTGGTTTATCTCTATATTTATTTCCTCTTGAGTGCAGATTATGATTTCCATCACAAATTATTAGTCCATGAATAATTTCAGTCTACTTGTTACGAGAGTGTATTTTCTGTAAATTGTATTAGTAATTAAGTAGTAATTCTTACTGGGTCACAACGTTTAGTGTTTTGAATAATAATTATTACGGGTCACATTTCGTATCATTAATGTTCAGCGGTATTTGTATTTTGGCAGCAGGCTTTCAGGAAGTGCTTTAGAGTTACCTTCTCTTGAGTTCATGTTTCGATTAACTGTTGACGTCCGGGAGGCTTTTAGAGCATTCCATGTTAGTGGCGATGGTCGTATGTGTTCGAACTTTCAAAGGCTAGTTGCTGTGTTCGGTAATACACGGAAATACAAACAGATAACTGGAGTAAATCTGCCAATATCCGTCAACGCCTGAACTACATAACTGCTGCCTGACCGCTCGCGCGTGTTAGATTCTACATATCAGTTTCTTACTCTTACGTCAAGACTTCGGTGTGTTGGCGTTATAATTGTGACCCATTACTGTAGATGCGACTCATTTGCATTGTATATGAAACCTCTCTTGTGAAGTTTTGTATCTTGGTGTTGTTTTGCTGATTACAATATTGAAAATATCAGACTTCTCAGCGTTGTATTTTGCTGGTTCTGAGGGGATTTCTTACACCTTTTTTTGCCACGGCAAATTTTTAACCGTAACACTAGTTAATATTCAATCTGGGTGTTTCATTTTACTTTGAGCCTTATCTGTATTTAGCAAATCATGTAAAAGCGAAAGGCATTTCGCATTTGACAAATACATGCATATGTATAAGTATATGGATATTGAATTACAGTCTGCACGTAACGGCCTGTCATACACACGCCATGATAGTTTTAGGTGAACTGAGATCATTTTCATTTATTTCTCTTGATCTTAATATCAACAATAGGCAGTATGATTTCGTGGTGTATTATAAAGATGTCGCCATTTTTACGACTAATACATGTTTTGGTGATATGACAGAATATGTAGAAAAAATTAAGGAACCTACGCTTAAAAAGCTGCAAGGCCAAAAGGTTTCATCACATTAGACTAGGTAGACAAATCTATGATTACACGGTCGTTTAGGACGTACTTGGAAAATAATGCAATGTCCACTGACCTTACAACCTAATGGGAAATATAAACGCATTCTCTCTACCATGCTCATTATAACATAGTCAATAGAACAACGAACTGACCGACAACGATTGACGGCTGGAATTTTGTTAGACAATGTTGTAGACGGGGAATATCAACTGTGCATGACTGGCTCAAGTGGAAACTCTCAAACCATTTAGATAATGTAAATAGGACGGGCATGTCTGGGAGCGTTTAAGGCTTTGCACGTCTTTGATCTTAAGCCTCTTGACTAAGAATTGTCAAGAGGTAATGCGTGGTTTGTGGATGTTTGGTCGTTATAAAGCACCAAGCATTTTTCATTTTGACATGTTATTCAGATCATTTTGCTTTTATGACTTTTACATAATTCGCCTACAAATCGAAATATCAATTTACTATCATAAGATGCATATTCTTCACATATAGCACAGTTTTGGAATAAGGTCACGAAGATCAAAGAAAATCTAAAAGAGATAACCTTGTTGTGTTATTCAGGTCATCGTAGTTCTACATTACAGCGTTCTTGCTTGACGCATTCAGGGTCAATACACTTGTCTGCGCAAATAGGCATTTTTTGTTGATCTGTGTGTCAGAATTCTTATTTCAGAATGTCTTCCTTGCTGTCGTTTGTCTGTACTTTTCCTTTGCCTGTGTGTTTCAATATCTATCAAGATCTTTTGGTGTAACATGTCCAATATTAGTCAGAGTTTCGTAACACTTTGGCTCAGAAAGTGTCTCTGGAAACTGGCTTGCATTGCAAAGTCACCTTTAAGTCACGAGTTTGATTAGTGATTTCTACGAGTCACGTCTATTAATGACCACCAAGAATGGTGTATTATTTGTTTCCAGATGACATCAAATGTGTTCATTAAAATCATATACTCCATAGAGAATACGAAAGTACCGTGACGGAGGTTTCTCAGGCAAAGATGGTTCGAACACACGCATATTTGACAACAATTTGGCTCAGTAGGTGATTCTAGAAACTGGCCTGTATCGCAAACCTGTGTTAACAATTCATTTAAGTGTAATCGTATTGTGGCTTGAAAGGGCTCACGACAAAACACACTGATACAGGGTAGTGAAAGGTCCTTTTCAGTTCATGTTCGTGCTCCTAACCAAAGAGGTCAAGACGTCTTAGCAATGAACACGATCAATTGCTCAATGTATGAAACTACCCCTAGGCCTAGTCTCGCTTGTCTACTTTAAGGTTGTTGTAAATTATTAAGACTCTTGTAAACGTATTTCTAATGATATGTTTGTTGTATTTATACTCACGATCGTAATACAAGCTGATGTATGCTACTGAAATACCGTGTACGCGTATATGGGCATAACTGCCTTGTGTAGTTAAACGTGCATATACAAGTCAAAACGTCTTTTATATAGTCATGCGTAATCTACATGTTATGGTAAGGCAAAGCGTATTCTGCCCCAGTGGTGACATGTACTCGTTGTGGGACGTTAGTCATTCTCAGTCTCCGATTTCAAACAAATCCTTTCTGCTTTTGAGAGCTGGCGAATTGAAATCAAGACATCATAGAGCAACTTTAGTGACACGGCATATGACAATGGAGTTTAAGGTCGTAGTTAAACAAAAACTGAAAACAGCTCTTAAAAATAGGTAGGTATATACATCCTTTATTTAATATCCGTTGCCCCTTTCGTATGAGGTGACAGGGTTGATGAAACTGCCTACTCTATATATCCGACGTAGTTCAAGGTTTACACAGTATATTGCTGGCAGTCACAATGACTGACGCCCCAAAGAATTAAGTCTAGGACAGTTTGTTTCAATATCACGAAAATCAAATCGATACATCGTCTAGCATCGGGGCGCATGTTAATACTTTTGAATTTAGTGTAGAGAAACATTTTCTATACATTGTTTAACGTGAGGCTGGTGTACCAGATAGCTTGCCGCTATTGTCTTGCAGTAGGTGGAGTGAGTAATTCACGGGACAACTGCTCTCGCCATTGTTGTTTGCTACTATGTGCCCTACTTCACCAGTATTAGGAAGAGATGCCTATGAAATGTTAGAAAACTGATTTCGAGTCCCACTGTAATGAAGTAATCAGGCAGTCCCCACTAACAAAATCATGAAACTAGTCCCCCACTAACAAAATCATGAAACTAGTCCCCCACTAACAAAATCATGAAACTGAGTCCAACAACAGAATGTAGTCCAAACGTTAAACCTGTATGTAATAAGCTATGGCAATAAACTCAGATCAAGGAAAATACGTTTTGAAACCTAAATTACTAGCATATTAATTCAAGATTAGTTAGAAACCACAGTCTAATCTTTTACTTATATCAACAAGTGTTTGATGTGATTGATGTGTGACACGAGATACGAGGGTGAGATTCTATTATCATAAAGAATCATTCTTCATTAGTTTTTTTTTTTCAATGAAAATTGTACATCTCTCAAAACACCGCACTACCATTCTGACGTTATCAAGTTCATGTCATAGCATTATCATAGCATTGTACAAAACTTAGTGCCAGGACGATATCCCCCGTGGAACAGTTTTGGACTCTAAATTCTTTTACTTGTGAAAGGTATATTATTGTGAAAGTAAATCACACCGAAAAAGGGACACCACAGAAAATCTATTGCAAATTTAGCTGAAACATTTTATCGGCATTTCTGTTAGAAAAGGGCAACGGTGAACAGAGAACCTAAAATGGATAAAGGTAAAGACAAGCTACAGACAGGGATTATTTCTTGTGCATGACTGGGTCACAGGTCAGCTCTAAATTCGGATACTTATAATGTTATTGTCCTTCTACGCAAATTAGGACAAACATGTCCAAGAGTGTTTGTGGTGTTATTCATCTTTCATCTTAGCTCTAATTATAACCATGAATTGTCTGAGATGAAGATATAATTCTTCTTTGAAGTCTGACATACAATGCCTGTAGAGTGCTGCAGGTATTTCTCAAACTGATATCTTTCCAGTTGTACCGATTTGTGGAGATCTCAAGTGAGAACATACATGCTGAAACATGAGTAGTATACACATGCAGTCTTCCCAGTTACAGTTTCTTCTGGATTCCGCAGCAAATTTACGTAACTTCTGCACCCCATTTTTCAATATTCTGCGGTTAAAACATTTTGAAAACATAAAAAACGTTATACAGATACTCATAGTTTAATTCTCAAACATAGATGTAAAGTTAAATCGACAGTACACAAGATACACATCACATCTTGAGTAAGTTTGATGACAAAGCACCCACACCTTTTTCTGTCAAACACTGAAAGTTAGTTCTCTCCTCTCAATCGTAACTTTGATGCAGACGAACAACTTCCGGTTTCATGCAAACAACACTTTTATATCTAAAAGAAATATGAAATATTTCAATTTTCAAAATGATCGAGTTTAAGAATGTAATTGCAGTGTCAAATTCATCTAATATTATTTGAAAGATGCCTCAAACTTGCTTTATTAATAAAGTATCTTTACTCATGTTTACTTTGAAAATGTTGTCGCAATAAATATCTTTCCAGGAAAACGAAGTTCTATGGATAGCTAAGTCTTTTAATGCTATGGGCGCGACGTTTCGGTGTAGGTACTAACACGTTTATCAAGCAAATGATAACGGTGCTTGATAACGCTGTTAGTACCCAAACCGAAACGTCGCGTCCATTCAATAAAGAAGATGACTGTCCATAGAAGTTGGTTTTCCTTCATCTTAGCAACTTCTAAATGCTTTTCAAAGAAATGTTCGGGATATAGTGCATATATTTGTAGTGTCGAACCCGGGCCACTGGCTAACGCGTTGAAAGCTATGTTACCTACTTTCAAAGTTCAGTTCTTTGTTAATCTCATTTCATCGGAAACATGACAGAGATATTGTAAGGATGAAAGGAATTTATTGATGTGCTATTTAATTCGGAATTTGAGAGACTGTTTAAGAAATGTCCTCCTAAGGATTTTCAATGACAGATACGAAGACACTCTTCAGTTGGATCTTCTTTGTAAAGCAACAGCCTAATAGTATACAAGATCAGTGCCGCTATCTAGAATGGAATTTGTTTGACATACTTTTCCTCAATCTAATCCCCCCACCTGGAGGCAAAAGTAATTTCCTAATCATCTAAAGATGTATAATAGGATGAGAGGTTCTCTGTGTCTGTCGAGCATCCACGACTGGGGTAAATCTGTCGAGCATCCACGACTGGGGTAAATCTGTCGAGCATCCACGACTGGGGTAAATCTGTCGCCAGTCCCAAGAGGTCACGTTGTAATGGCTTTGTGCTAAAATCCATACCATCTGTACTATCTTTTCACTGTAATTGTGTTTGGATCTACATCAGTTTGACCTTTACATGGAAAGATGAAAGATTTTTCCGCATTTACCGAGTACCCCTTATGAAACATGTGACAATGTACATCTGTGTTATTATGACAATGCCTCTAATATAAACATCCAGTGCAAACCGGTATGATATGAAAGTGCCAAGTTTGTTAAAGAAAATATGAAAACAAGGCGTAGACGTACACTGTGGGAACATGGCACAAATATATGTTTACCGCGCCATCATCATGAGAATAATCCTGAATATCCCCTTTGGTATTTCGATTGTGTCAGTCACGAACAACAATGTAATTGAGATCCACATGCCTAATAACGTAATTATCTAAACCGAAGACTTTCCTGACCTGGAAGTATGGAAATTGAATTCTTTGATCCCATATCACCTGGCACCTCTACTTGGCGTGTTACCAAATAAATGCCCTTTTTTGTTATTGAAACGCTCATACCCTTTTTCTCCTAATATTTATTCACATACAAAGATGTGGCGCCTTATCTAATAACTGCATTTCGTCAGAAACAAAAACACCTAGAAGAACTATCCCACTGAGACAGTAAAATCAATTTCACTGCAAAATCGGAGTGGTTTTGCGAAAGACAACGTATAGTTTCTAACTCGTAAATAAGAACATCCCGTCGCGTCATTCTGGTACATATGACCATGGCACTATCATTCGGTTAAACATAGGCCTTTCAGTACCATGAAATTTGAATACGTGGTTGGTTCGCCTATCCTGAACCTTAACATTCAACTGAATTTCTAAGCCTGAAGAAACATTGAAATATTATATTTTGTTTGACCACTATGATTGGAAATTTCTGATGTACGAAATTACTTAAAAT
The DNA here is from genome assembly GCF_037392515.1 of Haliotis asinina. NCBI lineage: Eukaryota > Metazoa > Mollusca > Gastropoda > Lepetellida > Haliotidae > Haliotis > Haliotis asinina. Next base: position 46,098,791 of record NC_090294.1, on the reverse strand, counting down.
TTCAGTCTAACTCGGACGTCATACGTCGAATGACATAATTCTGTCCTTGGAGATCAAAACATACTGCCCCGGCCTGCTGTGTAATCGAGTTAAACGATTTCTTGAATAAACCTATACTGAGTAACATTTATTTAACATCATTTACGGAAAAGAGTGATCACGATGTCCAGTGGTAACGGAGAGACACGGAGAGAGTTATTTACATCGAATGCATACATATACTGGGTCAAAAAAGAAACTTCACATTCTTTCGTCAGGGCACTATAAACGAACAAGAGATGGTAAGATGGTTCAACTATTATTATTTCATTGCTGAGATCTGTGTGATGTACTCGGTACACTGACAGTGCCACTATCAGTCCCATTAGCCTACACCGCCGTTCCAAAACATGGATATACAGAATGTCAAGTCACAAGAATAAAATTTCGAAATTTCTCAGCTCAAAATTGTGTATGGCCGACCCGCACATTTGACAATCGTGGCATTTAAAGTGCCGTTAGAACTGGGGTTTAAAAGTGGTTTTTGTCCAGTTCTTGACGCCAGTGCAAACACATGCAAATGAAGAAAAGTTCGATGCGAAGATCACGTGATCGACTGGACGTGCAGAACCTGATTTGGCACTAACGTCATTTTCACGACGAGTGGATGGGTTTGAGTGGGTTTTGCTATCGTTTTTCTAGAGTCGAAAGATAGGGATCCCATATATACATAGATATATCATAAGAGAAACATCATTCATTATTTTTTAAAATTACATTTTATGAAGTTTCTTTTTAGACTGAGCATATATCTCAGTGGGCAAACACTGAAAGATTGTATTGGTACATATATTGACTGAGATAATCAAGATTTATGGTGTAAGTCTCTTTAAACACTTCAGGCCCTTGCCTGAATTGAGCATGCGGCTTCGAACTGATTAGCCAATGCTTTACACACTCGGCGACGTATCCAGATATACAGTTATGGATTAATGACACAAACGTTAGGAATCGGTTGATGTGTTATTTAACAAATCACACAAGTGGGACTTAAACTATATAAAGGGAAGCAAAAGCTTTGTTACAGACAATTAACAGAAGGTTCACATCATTCTCACTGTTTCTGGAAATCTATGACAGCGTTCCTAGTGAATCATCTTTTCAGTGCAACCACCAAAACCTGCATTCCCAAACATCCTTGATATATAATTAACAAAAGCTAATATCACCTAGTTAAAGTTGATTAACATTATTTCCAGTCTCGATCTGTCACTGAAATGGCAATATTTATAGCCTATCACGTCTTCATTAATTATAGAAGCCGTGGCTGAAAGATATAAGTACATCTCTTCTTGTATCCAGTCCTTTGAAGCATCTATATAAAATAATTGTTATTAGCACAGATTTGACTCAGGCGCCTAAAGCTGACACCTGAAGTCTCGGGGATAAATTATTGAACACGATAACTGCCATATATGTATTTGTTAGGAAGATAATAGCCACAATAAAATGGCATATCTTTGGGAGGATATTTGTTTTTCGCGTTAATGTGTATGATTTAAGTGATATGTCAGTGAGGAATCCCATACAATATAATATAGAATTATGTCAAGAACAAATGTATTTAAGGTTTCTTTCTTTGGCCCTTTGGAGAATACGGGTTGGAATAGATGCCCCACGTGTTGGGAGGTGTGGGTAGGGTCATTGACTTAGTTGACTGCGTTGACTGACCTACGATGGGGTTCATAAGACAAATCCTTGAATAGTCTGGTTTGGATGCGATCAATTACAGGCCATCATAATAAAACTGAACCAACGCTGACTGGCGTATTTATCAAATACACAAAAAGGGCCAAACTCCTAAATTCATCACCATGAAAACTGATTCCGTCGTTTGTCCGCCTATTCCGAACTTTAATATTTAATAACTCAACAAGCATACTGAAAAAAGTCATTTTTGCGACTTCGTTCAGACCAGAAATGCAGAATATGACCTATTATTTCCACGTTTTTAATATGTACTTATGTCCACCAAATAACAACTTGCTGCTCAAGCTTGTCTCATGTGTCTATTTTCTGTCTGTTTATCTTACCTTTGTTCAGAGGATCTGAAATCAGTTTGAACCTGGTCGTTTAAACAAACACGCACACAAGATTCGTTCCACTTTGCACAATGTTCAGTATGGACGAGTATACAAGTTGATATCTAACACATCTGTAGGTGGCAGCATATTGAATGCCTTGCAGGTTAAACATGTATAATTGTAGAACAAGTTCTATAATTAGCCATTCAAATCAAATCCGTTTCTCAACCGTTTTAACATGTTTTAAATCACGTACACGAATCCACAAACTGACCCACCTATGGGTACATGCGATAAGAGAACAGTTCAGCCCCTTTCGAATCTCAAATCAACAAATCTATGCCAAAGTCCTACATGCACTCTTTACGAAATGGACTAAAACGAATGAGTGTAAATTTTAAATATACCAACTGTCTCTTTTTGTTAAACAAAGTAATTAATTAAATTGACGTCTCTGTTCATGCATGCAGAATTGACAAGTTAATACATTGATATGAACGAAGAAAATGACATTACATTAGTTTTGAAAACAATATTTTATATGTATGGATGTTTTAAATAAGACATACCTTCTGACAGAAATACCTGGAGATGTGTAAGTGCTGCATGAGAATACATATTTATTGCAAACAACAGGTTTTTGCCTCTGTGTTTATGTTTGATACTTTACCCTCTAAAATGACAAGGCAAGAAATTTTATTATCAGAGAAAATCGGGATATCAACCAAACATCATAGACCATAACCAAGAAACAAATTAGGACTCTTTAATGACTGGGCCAAGCGTGACTCCGAAGGTCAACCGACACCTAGAATACCACCATAGAGTATAATGGATTCCATGTACACATTTCTACATAGGCCTCTGTGTCAGGGTGTCGGGATAACCTCGAATGTTTATTCTGAGGATTGAGTAAACAAAAGAACATTGCAGTTGAACCACTTAAACATTGGAGTCAATTGACTATCGATGCCAGGAGTGAAAACTATAGGCATCGCGTAAACAACTGCTTAAATAAGATGATACCTCCGACGAATGACTATTAGACAGATAACATCAAGCAAGGCGCAAAGCTATGCATTACATGCTACCAGAGTGAAGACTCTACTTCAGATTAAACAGGTGATGTCCCTTATAAGTTCTGACTGCCCAAAAGACATCAATATGTCAACGTTGGCTGCATGCTCAACATACCACACACAAATAAAAACAATGAGGCAAAGTTATAACAATTGTAAATACAAAGGAGGTAGAATACATTTCTCATCTGTCCTTTTCTAAGATCATAGAAATATAGAACGCCAATGCTAGGGAATATTCTTGGTTGTCTGCAGAAACAAATTCTATTTGCTGAAAAGGCGAAACAGTGGTGAAAGTAACATTACTGAAAACGAACTGAAAACACTGAAAAGGGTAAGCATGACCTGTATCTGATGGGAGTGCCTTTCATTCTAGGTGCACAGAAAACCAGATGGTATTGTTTTCTAATCCCGCAAAGCAGCACTATAACATCCAATCTACATTGATGCTACAGCCTTAGTGATTACCCATGCTATAAAGACACTGTTTACGCACAAGCGTAACACTAAACTTTTACTTGAGTAACTGAAGGCTGTATAGTTTATTTTACAGCCGAAATGAAATTTCACTTGCTCGTTGATATATTGGAACAACACTGGATAAAGGTATTTAACAGCCACTGTGTAAAAGTATTAAATACAATGACACGTCACGTGAAAAACTGTGAAGTAAAATGAATTATATGTCCACGATGAATGACATAAAGGATCACTCCGATCTGTTCGTCTAAAGAGATACCTACCTGTACGTGACATGTCTGATACAATCCAGGCGACTAAGACAAACAAAATCCTTTAATGGGTTGGTGTATTCTACAAAAGAAACTTAAACATGGACTTTCATATCTCCTCAATGTATTCGATTTTCTAAATGAGTTAAATCAAACAAACTGCTTGTCAGTGAAAAGATTAAAACGGGATCAATGTCACACACGGGTTTACTTTGCGGAACGATCGTTTGTGCTAACATGCGACTATTTTAAGAAGGCTGCGTTTCAGACAAAAATGTGCACTATGGCAAAGTATATTTCAGTACCGGTAACAGTCGCTTGCTTTTAGATGCTTTTAGTCAATGTGACATTATAAGTTGTTCACTGGTCACGGGGGTGGGCTCGAGGAACATAAACAAACCTTCAGGGCCCCCGAGGGACCAGTGAACAACGTATTTATCTTACCGAACACCTGAAGTTTAATTTTCAACTGTTTAAAGCACTTCTGTTGAATGTGAGGCGAATAGCCATTTTGCAGACGACACAGGGTAAACCGATTTAGAGTTATCTCCCTTCCATCGGTTTTCATTCGCAAAATATCGATAATTTCCGTGCTTGATGCGTGATTCAATGTTATTCGAGACAAAGAAGTACTACCCTGAAGCACCAGAAGAGCTCGGAATTCCTAGCGGTGTACATTGAAAATAATACATCGCCTGTAACCGGGTACATTGAAAATAATAGAATAGCGCTGAGCCAATCAGAGAGCGACATTCATGTGTGAGGTAAGATAAGAGACCATGTATACTTTGTCCTTGAAATGATACATTTTACTATTAAAGGTCCGATGTGACGAACACAACCCGGCTTTACATAGCCACTCAGGAGTGATTTGAGCAAACATGAACGTACACTCTTCATCATCAGAGATGGTTATGTCAGTGGTGTTGGAACGATATTTGTATTGAGTGGCACTGACGTATTTCAGTTGTGTCAGTCACGAATGTTGATATAATTGGTACCGACGAATGTATCGCTCTAAAACATGCCTTTGTGATCTTAAAGTACCGACTACAGTTACGGCAATCATTCTAAAACTGCATTGTAACATATCACGTTTTGTCAGTATTCTGCGGTTAACAAACTGGCGGGAGCTTTTTTTCGGTTGACAGGTTCACGTACGCTTGCACATACGCTACATAATGTCTACGTTTAAAAACTTAGAAAAAACATTTTTTTAATTCATAATGGATGTCAATATTACGACAGCAGATTTTTTACCAGTTTCCAACATGTTTCTAACCTGAAGAAAACGGTACTGAAATATTTTCTTTCTGATATATTTCTTTAGTTTCTTATGAATATAGCTCTTACCCGAAGCGCAATATGTTGCCTTCATTGCACTTCATTTTTTTAATGAAACAGGAATGGACAACTCTGTAAAAAATCATAAAATCATATCTTTATGTGCATTATTGCATAGAAACAGTATCGTTATCGTTTGTTTGTAGTGTTTGTTCACTTAGATTTTGACTCGAACAGAATTGTATAGATATAACATATTGTATTACCGAAATGTTAAGCAAAGCTAATTTGGAGTTCTTACTTATAATTCTAACAAATGATGACTAAGCGTTTTGAGAGAAATAATTCCCAAATGTGTGTTTCTTTAATTGTGTACTATGTTCGTAATTACTTATTCTGCGTATTGAATTGCCACTGCCATTTCCTTCTGAATATGTAAAGGCTTTCGTTCAGGACTGATATCACGTGACACCGGGTTTTCATCTGACGGTGTCCTTCCTAATAAATGTGTAATAAACAAACAGGGAGTAGACATATTAATCAGCGTGATATGTGAGTCACGACTCCTCATAACCATTACGACTGGTGACCAGACAAAAAGCATCCATCAACATGTCGCCAATTACACGTCGGCTGCACGTTCATTACCAGGCAAAAGAATAAAATGTGGTGACGATAAAGTGATCAGCAATATGTTATCTTTCTATGGGTATGTCTGATAGGTTACTGGTTACTTCTGAAGTTGTAAGATAAACGGAACCTCTATTCACTTGTGTAATTATGACAGTGATAGGACAAAAGGGTATAAAACTTAGACAGGAACGACTTCACAACGTACAGGTGCGGTTATTCATTATTGGTCATTACTATCACATGTTGTGCAGTGGGTGCTATAATATTTGTGATTGTGAATAGCCGCGCAAGTGTGTGTGAGTGTCCTCCATCTAATCGACTCCTGCCTACACTATTCTAAAGACAGTGTGAGTACCCGTGTATGATGTGCGGGTGTGAACCTGATCTCACACATTTCCTAAAGACGTGACAAATATCTTCATCGAAACCTTCACATGGATCTTCTCTCCCCTGACACATTGCTATATTACACGTTCAAAAACAACTTCAAACACATGCGATCAACTTATTGAACTTAATCTGCCTGTGCTGCTATCGTCGTCCGTATCTATCAATCTTAAATCTTTCAATACGTAATCCGTCTAAAGCATCGGTCTGTGTCACAAGATATTTCTTTTCTGCAGCCTTCAGATTACCAACTCCCTGCAGACAGGTGAGATGTGTCGCTCATCAACTAGACCCAGCCACACTTACGTCCTTAACAGATACGTCCCGCTCGTACCGCAATGCATTAAGTGACGTGTTGGTGGCCCAGAATGTTAATTTTGGATGTCTCCCTGTCTGTTATCGTAAGTATCGGCCACATAGGTGCATCGTGTAAGGAGGGCGTGTTGGCAAATCTCCGGTTTGTAATTCAGAATACTGGTCTTTATCTAAACAAGAATTGGATCTTAAAAGTCAGACCCTTTAACTTACATGCAACCAAGTTATTGAGAATGTTTACAAAGAAAGGGTGTTGTAACATTGTGATGCCTACCAATCGATAAGTCTGGAAATCTCCCTAATAAATGCGCCAAGGATTTTAAACAATTTAGTTCTATAAGTAAGTCTCGAGACTCAAACTTGTATTACGAATCTGCGCTGTAAATAATTCACTTGAAGCAGAACTATCGTGTGGCTTCGAAGGACGGACTACAAAGGAACCTTTAGCAGCTTCTGGCAGTAAAAAGATTCCCTATCGATCATGCTAGTTCTTCTGCCAATGGCCGTCAAGTAGTGTTTTGGCAGTAAATATGATTAGTTGCTCGCGAATTTACATCTAAAACAACGCTATGACTCAGTATTACATATTTTAGCGTTGGGTTAAATAATCAGACAGAAAATACATGTATATATGTTCAATGCAATTCTCAAGTTTGGCTTGTACCACATGTTCCCGTGTAGTTCCATTAGAACAATTAACTTAATTTACATGTGTATGGGCCAGATACCTCCGGTAGGGCATTGTGACGCGTATCTTAAGACCTATAATGGTGGTGTTTGAAAATATTTCCTACTCATTATTCACCTAGCGGCTTGTAAACCAACACTAACAAGGTTTGTCTCGGTTATCTGTCAGAAGATACAATGAAGTCACTTATTCAACCATCAAATTGCTATCTCTCTTTTTGCTCAATGCTATTTGTCTTAAATCACCTCTGTTAATAGGACAGAGAACCTCACAGTAATCACACGAATTATCTATGTCCTGAACGGATGTGTTGAACAGGCAGGATGGGATAGACACTGTGATTGCTGGACGCATGCACAAACCAAACAAATTTATCGCTAATATACAAACTACTTGTATATAACGTAATTAAAACAAAAACGATCCGTGTGTTCAAAGAGAAAACTTTATTGAAAGCACGCATGGATTCGCAGTAATCATACGCCTCGAGACTATGAAAGAGAAACGGAAATTGTCAAGTTGCGTGCTTATCCTGCTAAATAAATGAAATCGACAAAGCTCTGAAGTAGTAACAACTGCTTGCTGCAAAGAAGCATTTCAGCCATGTATTAGGAGAAGATACATACTGTGTTTCAACGTCAAGCCACAGACAGATGTTATCTCGCTGTTATCTAACGTAATCAAAATGTGACCTCTGATGTGATAGGTTTGGTCATTTTACTGATGTACCGGGTCTCCTGTAGTTTGTTTGTTGTGGACCATCGACTTGTAGGTAACTATGATATTGTTGGACTCTATGGTGGCGGGCAGTGGTGTCATAAATATCACGCTTGCTTTATCTCTATACTTATTTCCTTTAATGTACAGACTGTGGTTTACATCACAATATTGTTAGTCATAAATAATTTCAGTCTGCTTAATATTCAGTCTGGTCGTTTCATTTTTTTTTAACATCAGCGTTATTAAGCAAATCGGAATGGACTTTGCATTTGAATATGTAGATATATGTACATGTATATTGAATTATGATCAGCACATAAAGGCATGTAAACATGGTTGTTTTTAGTTAACTGATCCTCCTCGCAATGCTCATTTTCATTTGTGATATTGTGATTTTTCAGCGATACATTCGACGGTACCAATAGAGATTTAAGATCATCTGACATATCCCCTCAAAAAAGAGAAACGAACAGATGAGAAATCTGTTGCAAAAATGTTGAGAGAAATCTGTTCAAACATGTATTACTCGTCCAAAAGTAAGCTTTAGTGCATGAAATTCTACACCAAGTTAGAAGAAGGTAATGTCTATACAACCAAGTGAGCACGATGGTGACAAGGTAGCACGACCCTGACGTCGGGTTTCCTGGCTCCCAGGCCAATCTCTTTCAGCCTGTTCCGTACAGTTTGACCGGATATCCTCTGAAGTGCACACACCCTGGCTGCTGTGCTCTCACCCGATCATGCCGCTGTAGTACCTGGATGTACCGATATTGGGCTACAGTAGTAACTCGAGGCCTGCCTGACGGTTATTTGCTGGACATGTTAGGTTGCAACGAGCTGTAAGCCATGATATCTTGTTCAGACTATCATTCAGACGCCTGGCAACAGAAGGTTGGTAATCTCCAGCATGCATTCTTTCAATGGCGATGTTCCATGTCGCAGATTTAAGATGTGACGTAGCGATTTGACCTTAAAACTCCTTCAAAACGAATGCCAATTTCTGAAAGGGATCTGGATTTTCATTGCCAGACAGTGAATGCTCTTTGCTGTACAATTTCACCTGGAAAGTGATTTATGTTGCGTTAGGCGATGCCTTTGTAATAATTGTAACAAATCTCATCAAAATCAACATTTTCAGGTAAAATCGATATTTTTGTACTTGTACATTTGTGTAAAATCATGTTATCAACATTTTGTTACTTATCTGACGATAGTTTGAACACAACAGATTTTATAGATACAAATCGTCTATGCGTTTCGGTTTGCGGATAGTATATGGTCTCCAGGTAGTTGAGATTGATACCACGATGTGCCGTCTGAGTCTGACATCCAACGATCGAGGGAAAATCAAAGTGCACTTCAGCAGCACCACTGGGTAATGACACTATAAAATCCTAGTGTAATAAATAATAATATAGACCTTCAAATGTAAACTGTTTCGTCACACTACACAAATTAGACAAATCCATGATAACACCGTCGTTTAGGTAGAATTTGGAAAACAATACAATATAAAAAGCCAACTTGCAACATAATGGGAAACATAAAAAGCATTATCTGTATGTTTTTATTATAACATGGTCAGTAAAACAACGAACTGTCCGACAACGACTGACAGCTATAAATTTCACCCATGTTGCAGGCAGGGACCATTCATTGTATAAAACTAGCTCATGCGTCAACGTCGTTGCCGTATGACTACTGTAAATACGGTGGTCATGTCTGGGAGGGTTTATGGATTGGCTCGTCTTTGATCTTAGCTCTTTTGATCAGGATTAATGCCTGGTTTGTTGTTGAAGATAACTTGTATCTCGTTTTTATCGTTACAATGCAGCAAGCATTTTTTATTTTTGTATGTTCTTCAGACCATTTTCTTTTTATATCCTATACATAATATACGTGCAAATAGACGAATAAATTAGTTGCACAGTAGTATCATACGATGCTTATCCTATACATATAGTAGAGTTGGGAGGTAAGGCCACGACCATCAAAGAGAGACCTGAAAGAGATAATCTTGTTGTGTTATTCGGGTCCACGAAGCTGTACATTTCAGCACTCATGATTGACATACTTTGGGATATTTTCGCGTGTCTCAATTTATGTGTATTTACTGTTATGCAAATAGTCAGTGGAGTATATGTCTGCCCGTTGTTTCCTTCCAGCCACTCACCGATAACTTTCTCGGAATAAATGAAACGGATGTCTTATGCTGAAATTATGTTAGCGGGGGGGGGGGGGGCATAAACTAACCCCACTAGATCCCACGTCCGCTCACCTTCGGGGATGAGACTGAACCTTGGTATTAAACGCCCACATTTATATGTATAATGCAACACTGTCATCAGTATAATAGAGCTAAAGATACCTACACAGGAAACGTTCGGTTTTCTTATATGATTGCGAAGCTTGCAGGTATGTTCTTGAAACATGCACTTTTTCTTTCGTAAATCGTCAGACTCGAATACTACATGCGAAGAATAACATCCTGATTGACACACGTCTGGATACGTTCGTCAAAATAAAGAAGTTACAATTTCGTCAGTTTGAATGACGCTGATTGCAGAAATATCCAGCACATGCAAACAGTCGGACATTTTTTGTGGCTTCCAAATAGAAAAAGATCAAAACAAAACCTTTTAGCATTGTAGGCGGGAAAAAACAAGTGGATTCTTAAATACAATGTCAGTGTAACGATACCCAGCTGGACCAGCGATAGATTTACTGCACTTACTAATGTTCAACAAAGGAAAGGAAATTAAGAAAGAAGGCAACAGACCATCTCAGTACACATCTACAGCTGAATCTAATCCATATATGAACGATCAGATCTTTTTCGTCATATAAAGTATCAAAGAAATGCCATGCTTCATCCCTGACTGTGGTATTTATCATGTGCTGGCCGTGGCTAGGCACAATGGATCCAAGGGACGACTGCAGTTGTTCATGTGATGGATCCCTACCGTATAGTGATTTCAATTAACAAGGAGCCGAGGGTACTGTACATACTTATTAAAGAGACAAAAAGTAGTGCCTCGATATATTTCGCCTGAAGACAACTAGATTCCGCTGGCTCAGTGTCGAGTTAGGCATAATGTCACGGGATGATGTCTTCTGCGGGGTAGAATGGAAATTGCTTACTAGAAATTGATATGCAAAACCTGTCAGCGCTGACAGTGACACCCACGAGGCATTTTGAAAAAAAAGACAAAACAATTTCAGTTTTCTTCTAAGCTCTGAAAAAAGAAATTATTTCCAAAAAGCTAAATGAGTCGAAATGAGAAAAAAAGATCTCTCGTTTTCATCAACAGAGTAAGACGTAAAAAAGTGTATTGTATTATAAGCAGGGCAGTGGTCATTCAGTATCAAACAAGGTAGTATAATCTACAGTAAATATTGATCAGATATTCCAGGAATTTAAGCCAAGAATAACTACGTAGAAGTGATACCTGATAACTTTCATTTACTTTAATTAATACACAAAGTATAAAACATTTTCCGAGCAATAATGCAAAAAGGCAAATAAATATATATACTTCAGATCAGTTTTGAGAAGCTGAACGCCATTGTTCCTTCGCGCGTCCGTCAACTTACCTAGATATGTATTATCCTGCTTCATGTGCACCTACTTTAGGAAATAGAGCAAAGGTGATGTCTCTGTGATGTAAACAGTTTACAAATTGGAATTATATTATAACTATTTTTGAGATAACCAAAGTTTTAGTTAGGAGCGATACTATATACTCCCACGCATGGGGGCGCGGTGGGCGAACTGGCTAAAGCGCCAGGCTAGTGATCCAGGTGTTGAGGTGTCGGGATCGAACCAACCTGTGACCGGATGTAAATACCTTGGAGTCAACTTTGTGTGAAGACTCTTTCCGTGTTGCCAAAACCCATAATGTACAGTACACAACCCTGTGACCTAAAAAAATCCCACGAATCCGTTGGTACATGTCTAGATAGTAGCCACATGAATACATGCGAACACCTAGTTGCGAGTACAGCAACGCGCAGTCAACCCAGACAAAGTAATGTGACTTTGTGTCCCAGTCCATCCAACTGTGAACTGAGTACCTCGTTAGGATGAGAAAGCCACAATAAACTTGGCAGCAAGAGTTGTATACTCCTAGAGGAGTTGAGATTGATAATTCGATGTGTCGTTGAGACTGACATCCAATGATGGAGGGAAACAAATACATGCGCCTTGAGCAAGCACTAGTTGCATGCATATGTGTGCTATATAAATATCCAAAAATAATGAAAGGAATCCCATAGCTATTTTAAACGTGCCAAGGTTTCTCGTCAGAATCTGAAATTTGCGATTGAGTTTGTTGATGGACGGTACAGCGATCGGAGTAAACCTGGTGATGTCCTTCACCAAGTCTGCTCAGAGTCTGCTCCCATTGGATGAAGTTGGCTGGTCTCAAAAGTGAAACAGAAGACTTCCTTTTTTTCTGCTCAAGACCAGTCACTTCCCACTCGCAGTCGCCAAAAAGCGATTCTTAATCCAAATGTTAACATGAAATCTCGTTTATGCAATGAATGTACACAGATGGCCCAACACCCTGTCAGTGGATGCCCTTCCATGACACAAACAATATGTTTAAAAGACATGACGGCATGGATCGCTGCTTTGTCCCCGCCATGCCTTTGGCTTCGACTCTGAGGTCCGTCCATTGTAAGACACTGAACATGTCCAGGGTATCATGGAAAATGATGCGTTTAAACCTTTCTGAAATAGACCCATAAACAGCTTCAGAATCATTCCAGACAACAAACCTGATCTTGTCCTTTATGATAAAGCAAATGAAATTAATTATGTCATTGACATGCCTGCCCTTTTGACAGTAACGTGATTAGCAAGATTCGGGAAAAGCGTGATAAATATGCGGACCTGGTGTTTGAAATGTCTTGCTTACATACCAAGTACACTGTCGTCAGGTTACCAATTGTTCTCGGTGCCCTTGGTTTGGTACCTCGTGACCTCATGGCGCTGATGAAGAGATGCCCGAGTTCTCCACCGCATTCTCTGGGTAATGCAGAAGGCAGTGTTTCTTCAGAAACTGTTGTACACTGCTGTACAGTCCTTGAATCTGGAAACGACGTTTTTGGAGTAATTGTATGATCTTTACAAAGTTCTGAAATCAAAGGTTGGTCATTGATCGATATAATTGTGGGGAGTTCTTAGTCATTTTCAGTCGCTGTTTGCAAAATTTCAAGCAAACCTAAAGTTAAACCCGCATGATAACTTATTAATTATTTCACCAAATCAGATACTTCAAACCAGCGCATGAAAACGGTTTTCTGTACAACCAAACTGGGCATTACAAAAATGGTTAACACTCAGAGACGAATATTTGACTGATTAAGTACATGAGTCGGGAATATAAACATTTTTGCAATACATTCAAAAATACTGTTCTGTTACATGTTGAAAACGTCTGTTAAAATAGGGGTAAGACTCAGTGTTTTACCGAAAACGATTTACAGGGGTATGCTTAACATGTACACTGAGCTTCTCTCTGACACTTGGTGTTGGCCAATGTACAGCATTCTGAATTTTACTGATTCATGTTTGTCTTACGTATCACCTTTGTTTGGTGAGCCAACTGTACGGGAAAGGTTTATTTTCAACGGCACATTGATGGATCAATGTTTGTTTGATTAGCTTTCATAAGGGGTACCCAGTGTGTAATCTGATGTGAGGTCTTGTGGCGGATGACACGTTGATGTATACACCCACTCCTAGCTTCATCGTTATACATATAATACAATATGAGGTGGTGACAGGCTGTGTTTCACAACCAGTTAGTTCCATATGATGACAGATGTCCTTAGAAAAGATTTCTTTGCAGACATTTGGACATCGATGAAGTATTATCTTACCATTACCAAGAGAATACTACCAGACAGTATTTCAAAATATCACTCCACCAATCAGTTGTAAATAGCCCCAGACTGGTGTCATCGAACACTGAATAATCACTCGAAAGAAACAAACTACGCGCTGTTAAACCTAGAGCTTCACTTAGGCCTTGAAAGCTGTAGCATTGATCGAAAAACAAGTGGTATGACTCTCTTTCAAATCTTGGTGAAAAGATCATACTTGATTGTATCTCAAAAGTGGTAAAAGTAAGCACCAATGACTGGAACTGTTGAAATATGAAAGTTGATATGAAACATTAACACATTTTATGAGTATTCGGTTCATATAAAGTTCTGGCTGGGAGACCCTTGTAAAGACCAACGATGCACAGTGAATCTAAGGCTGGATTACCGTTGTCTGAACGTATAGACAAGCAACAGACAGGGCCATTCGTTGCGTAAAGTTGGGTCAGAGGTCAACTCTAAATTTGGATACTCATAAAGCCACTGTCCTTCTGCGCAAATTAGGACAGACAGGTCTGAGAGGGTTTATGGTGTAATTCATCTTTGATCTTAGCTCCTATAACCATGAATTATCTGGGATGAAGGAATGATTCTTCTTTGAAGTTGTCTCAAATCTTTTGTGTATATGGTGAGACACGTATTTCTCAAACTGATATGTTTCCAGTTGTACTCCCTTTGTGGAGATCTTCAGGAAACACACGTATGAGTATAACACGGAGCCCAATCTACCTGTTTAGTGCATAAAGTCACAGAAACAACAACAAACGTAAAAACAACTTTAGGTGCAAATGTTTCTTCACCGTATCTAGGACATAAGGTCACCTATTTAGGACATAAAGTCTCAAACAACAAACATAAAAACAACTTTAGGGGCACATGTCTCTTCACCTTTTCTCTTTTGCTCACTCAACTTGACTCTGTGTGTTTGTAAGGCGTACCCCTTTTGGACAAGGCACGTTCACCTTTTCGTGAACTCTTGGTATAATCATTAAGGTATAATCATTAAGGTATAATCATTAAGTAAGGATTACCCGTGGAACGGAATTTAGGTTATCTTTGTCAACCGTACCTTCTGTGGAACAGAATAAGCTCATCTTTTTCGATAGTTATTCGTAAATCCAGTGTCTGGTTTGGTCACAATGATTACAATCATTGATTATTACCTTATGTTTGTCTGGACGATAAATCCCATTCCCATTCAGATGATAAAACTTCACCATAAGGTTTAGTTTTGCCAACAGGAAACAGTTAAATGTTGTTTTAATCTGAGGTATGTGGACAATATGCAATAAATAGAACTAACGCAATTCCATAGTTGACAAGTCTACCACTGAAGTAAAGAACTTTTTGAAAGCCAAACTCATCCCTCATCCCCATTCTGTCCAAGCCCACCTCACTCACTTAATCTATTTACTCGACTCAGACGTCGTCTTCACTATTTGATTGCTCTCCTCATTCTGTCGGACCTTATCAATATTTTAGCATAAAAAATATAAGACAGTCTGTTGGCCCTTCCATTCGAGAATAGTTCAAGATTTGATAACAGCCGAGTGAACAATTATGTGTTGTCCTTCCAAACACTAGTGTTACATTCATGTGTTCTTACATTAGCTTTATTTAGTTCTTCTCATTCCATGTCAAAAGACGAGTGACCCAAGGTCTGAGTTTATTTCCAAGGTTTGTAACATTCATTATGTGTTGGGGAAAGAACTCCGGACTTTCAGTCTAGTGCGGTGAATAATTCACAAATGAGTAGCATTCAACTAAACTGCTTGCCTAAACACGGATCTAAACAGAGTATGAATATAGTTCAGGAACAGCTTGCATGTAACTCACTGTTGAAATAACTATTCCAAGTGGTTAGAGTTGCTGTTGAATATCGTCTGCGTAAAAGTCGATATTCGCCCACATCATATAGCCTCCTGAACGTTATGCGATAACTATGAAATATGTTACTTCTTTATGACACAGCAGAATCCATTCCATTTGTTTATCCATCTTTGATCTGTGTATGTTTTAGAAATAAATGAATTGTGTGAGATATATTTCAGTTGCTTCTAATGATTTTGTCAGTATATGGTTCCACAAAGGGGGATGTTAGGAACAACATCCTCCTATAACTATGGGTGTAAATATAGTCTTTTGCAATCCCCATACATCACAAGCCTCATCCCAAGCAAAAATACGTCTTTAAGGAATATGTCCGTCCAGAAATAGGCAACAAAGTATTCAGTAGGAAATTCCCTATTTGCTTAGCAATATTCCACGGACTCAAACTTGTCGACATTTCAAAAACTTTCGAGATAAAAAACCTGGAACTGCAGGAATTTGACTGATGAAACTTAAAAGCAAAAGATGAAAGAAATTCAAACCAAGGTGAAGGTGCCATGTTTAATGGGATTTGACATTTGATCAATGCATCGGACAGGAAAACAAATAGCCTGTAAGAGCCTTTATACACCGTTTGATTTCCATGTTAAAGTGACTGCCTTCTCGTATGGTAAACATATATAAGGGATATTTATATCTACATGACTGATTTAAATGTTCTACTTTCCAGAAATGTATTTCTGTGCCTCACTCTGGCAATTATTATCTTCTATTGAATTTGTCAGTTCACTCGATAGGAACTTGCATTTGTAATTTTGCAGAGGTTCAGGCAATTTTTACTTTCCATGTTGAGGCAAGAAATTCATTAAACTTACAAGTTCTCTCTAGTTATTACCATTTTTGTTTGTGAGCAGAAACATGTTGCATCGTTGCACAGCACGGACATTGCAGCGTTTTGTACCAAATACAGAAACCGTTGATGAGGTTCACTTCACTGCTGAGAGAAACAAAATCCTTGCTGAGCATACAACACAAATTTTAACCATTTTAAGTATACACATATTCAAATTCCAAACTGCCTTATTTACCAAATAATCGAGTCCAATCATTTTTTTAAATTATTTGGGCCATAAAAGCATGAAAATGCAAAGAAACAAACTCTTATCTATGTTCTGACGGAACAATGAACTGCGCTCTGGGGCATACAAGGAGACCTTCTGACAAGAGTGAACATCTTCTACTGATCATGTGATCAAATGCCAAGATGTGGATGTTATCTAAACTGCAAAAGATCAATGTTTTTACACTTCCAGAAAAGTATTCATAACTGTTACTATTATTGATTTACGGTGTTCAACTGAGTGATCGTGAAACCTACTTCCCTCTTCCCTTTACTTATATGAACATATTGCCATTCATTGCTGTCCACAACTTTCCAAAACCAATGGAGCAAGCAGTATTTCAATGAGTCATACTGGTACAAAAGTTCTGTAATGAAGATCATAAAATACAAGGTCGAATTCAAGCTTTGAAAAGTTTGTTTTTTTTAAATGGGTGCGAACATTTTCAAGTTTCACTGTCTGCATGTTTACGGTAGCTTTACTTCTGTGTAACCATGTCACAACGTTTCAAGTACAGTCGTACATGATTTTCTGCGACAAGTTCGATGATTGTCATATGACTTCCTCCAAACGTTCAAAATCAAGTTCAAGGTCCAGTAAATTATATCTATTTCAACTATTATTGTTGCAAAATGGAATCAAAGTGAGATTGGACTTGGAAGTACGATATTGCCATTTGAAATGAAACATCAACGCATTTTATCAGCTTTTCTGTTTTCTCATAGCGTCCTGACCGACATGTCTAAGAGGGTTTGTGCTTTTTGCTGGTGTTTGATCTTAGGTCTTTTTAACCGTGAACTGTCAGGGATGAAGGGCTGAGTTCTGTGTGAAGTTGTCTCAGATCTAATATTTTGTGTCTAATATAGTGGTGCGCGTATTTCTAGGCTTGGTATGTTTCGAGTGGCCATCGTTTGAAGGGTTCAGAGCATTCATGCCACAATATCAGAAGAAATCACACAGAGCAAATTCTTCACATATATACGTGTATTGTAAATTTAAGAGAAAATGTCTCTGAGGCATCGTTTCAATACTGATGTGTTGGCGGCCTCCTCAATCTATGAGGCCTATGTATCTACATACGTCGTTGCCGTGTTGATTGTGTACAAGGTTTGAGAGCGTCATTGAACGGTTTGAGTGAGTGAGTTTAGTTATACGCCACCTTTAGCAGTATTCCAGCAATATCACAACAAGGAACACCAAAACTGGGCATATCACATTGTACCCATGTGGGGAATCGAACTCGGGTCTTCGGCGTGACGAAAGAATTCTTTAACCACTAGGCTACTCCATTGCCTCTTTGAACGGTGTGAAATTTTGTGTGTTCACTGGCGGATGTGGTAGTAAGGTGTTTGTTTAATTGTTAAGACTGCACTCTATTCTATATGATTATATATTTATCAACCAAGTCAGCGAGCTGGATTAACCAATCCCGTTAGTTGCCTCTTAAGATAAGCATTTGATGGAACAGATGAATTCTATACCATGATCGGCTTTACTAGCATGTTCATATGCATAAAGAAACAAGAGAAAAGCAACTGTTGCCAAATGCCCAAATAAGAGTATTTCATATCCCTCAGCATTCTATATCTATGGTTACTTGAAGCCCTCACATTTCCTTAATCCCAGGCAAGTTCTTGTGAACGGATCAGATCAAAGCCAAACGTGTTGAATACTACCACAAAGCCCTCTCAGACATGTCTGTCTTATTTTTCAGATATGGACAGTGGCCAAAGGAGATGACTTGCCTAGGTGATTCATATTAGATTATTGTGGAAGTGCTCCTGACTCGAACACCATCTCGATAGCATGATTACTAAAATATGTAAAGTATTTGTTTCCTGGGGGCTATTTCTTATATATATACAGAAAAACTGAAATTAAAACAATACATTCCTTAATATTCCTTAATCATATATTATGAAACCATGTTACTGTCATTTTTAGTTCAGGGGGGTAAATCAGTGACACACTACAGATTATACGATGATAATTTCAGACTATTTTATGCCTAACATCACATGAAGCTGAATTTCCCGGTAATAAATCTTCAGACGTTCAGGACAAATGTAACAAATGCTTTCCAATGAGCACAGAGAAATCAATGTGAGACCTAAATGAATGTAAAGTGATATAAATATTACAATTATAAGAGTATATTTGACTGATGAAACGTAACAGCAAAAACATTTTAAAACTTTTAACCAACATGAGGGTGTATTTTTGTAGGATTTGACATTTGATCAGACATGATTAGAAGCAAGATAAAGGGAATAACAGGTAACATTAATACGGCTCCTACTGTCACATCCCGTCGCCTACAGTCTGCGCACAAACCACTGTGTCCAACACCTTCGGCTGCATCATCTACTTGCTGAACGAGAATTTCAAGCTATGAGAATTCCGTCTGAATTTGCTGAGACATAACATCTGTTTCATACTTTTATTTAAAGCCTCACAGTGACACAAATCTTTCTACAAAAGAGGGATGAATTGCATTTGCACAAGTTTGTTATGGGTGAAACGGACAATGCAGAAAACAATAGCCTTTTCTAGAACACTTAGGCACAGAGGCAAAAGTATGAATAATATAAGATTGATCGTAATTTGGTTTATTGATATTATGTGTACGCAATAGTTTTCTGCTCAAAAGTTTTATTGCAATAAAAATCGCTTTAGCTGTGGAGGCAGGTAACTTCACACAAGATTCAACGTTGTATATTCAGTTTGATACTGGAGATAGCCAGACATCATGACCATTTACCGGTAACTGGTTAGCTCGAGCCTGTGTTAAAAAAAATGAAATCATGTTCCATTTTCTTTACTTTAAACCAATCGTTTGTTGTCATTCTTAGATACTCATGTACTAAAATCTACAAATTCCCGTTTCGCAAAATTTTCAGTTAAAATTCCGATTAAGACAGGAAACATTGAATGTGTAAATAAGAGTTTGCATAAAAATTGAAGTGAATGACACGACTATGAATTACAGTGAAATGAAGAACGGGCATTCTTGGGTCCATTTATTCAGCAAACTTCTGCACTTCTTGAGAACATGTTGATATCGATATTGAATGCCGTATGTTCTGTGAAGAAACATTTTAGTAAGGGAGCTTAAATGAGCATAAATATGATTTTTGTTCAGTAATCCCGCAGCATCGTGACGGAGGACATCGGAAATTGATTCCTAAACTGTGCTATAAGCGTATGGACACTGGACTTTCAGTGTGACGAACAAATCCTTCAGTTCTGTGGCTTGTTTTGTATCAAATGATGTCTGTTTTGATTAATAGAAAACGTATTCTTTTCACCAGACACGACAGACAGCTTCTCACAGCAACTGGAGAGCCTATGTTAAGACATTTTTCGAATTTGCACCATCTTCACCATAGGGACAATTTGTCAGAGGAGTGAGTTTGGGTCCTGAAGTACTGAAGATGACATGATATATGAACATCACAAATACGCAGAGATCCATCTCTGTGCCCAGTATAATAAAATCCTATATTAATATTCTACAGCATATGTGCCTAATCGTACCTAAACGTAATGGTCTTCACGGATAAAATGGTAACTTGGGACATAAACAAGACGATTTATCAACGCTGTGACCAAGAGTGAGAGTTTAACAGTCAATAAGCACTGTCAACTAAGACTGATTTCAGAAGTGATATAGCGTTCATCGCATGAAAATATCCTTTTGCTACCTTTAACACATACATTGGTTGACAGATGTCTGCTAAGTAATTGCTCCCCAAGGCACCTGTCTTCTTCTTCTTCTAATGTTGTTATGGATGTTCCTCCCTACTAGACGTAGTCGAACAACACGAGGGTAGACAATTAATCAACATGCTACCTCAACCAAGGCCGCTCATCAAATGTAACATGCGATACTTCTACTGACTGCTAACCAGATCAAAGCATATCAATCAATATGCCAGCCCGAAAGGCTCTGGCTGCATGTGAGGCTCTTCAACCAAGAAACGATGATGAGCCAATTAATAAACCGTAGTGAGATAAGATTGTCACTGATTGATTGATATTTGATTTATTTCCTTGTCTGACACATTAATATTTGAATAGAGATCGAACTGCTGAGTGTTTTGTAGAATATTTAGTATCACTTAGGTTACGATATTTGTCTGTGTCTGTAAAGAAGAAAGTAACTTAAGAAAGACATACGACAATTCTCAATCGATTGATCATTTTGTGGATGATTTTAATATTTCTTGTCGTGGTAAAAATATGTATACTATTAAACGGCAATTGGAACAGTGTTTAAATACAATTTTAATGGTGTCTTAAAAACGACTCTAAATTTTCCAAGTCCAAAACTAATTGTCTACACCTTTGTAGAAAATATAAGCCACATAAAGATCCCAAACTGTCTTTAAATGGCACACCCGTCAACGTTGTCAAGGAGGCCAAATTCTTGGGTCTAATTGTCGACTCGCATTTAACGTTTCTGCCGCATATCAAATATCTAAAAACTAGATGCCTGAAGGCACTTGACTTACTGAAACTTGTTTCTAACTAAAAGTGGGGAGGGGATCAAGCTACTCTCCTACACCTCTACACATCAGTTGTCCGCTCGAAGCTTGATTATGGCACCATCGTCTGTAATACTCTATGGCGGAGCCTGTAAAAGCAACCTGAAACCTCTTGATTCTGTCCACCACCAAGGCCTTAGACTTTGCCTTAGGTCTTTCAGAGCTTCTCCCGTTGACAGTCTCTTCGTTGAGGACGATGAACCATCTCCTACACAACCCCGTATAAAATTATCTTTATATTACCAAATTATACTCTTATGAATCTAACCCCGCCTATAACTGTGTATTCAATCGCCCGTATAAGAAATGGTCTCTTGTTCCTCCTCTAGGACACAGAATTAAACCATTTATGTCTCCGGTCGGCATTGAGCTTGAAAACATATCTCCTTCCCGTCTTCCTTCTTCTCCTCCTTGGCTGTTGGTTAGGCCACAAGTTGACCCTAACATTAACTACACTTAAAAAAACACAAACTAATGAGTTACAATATAAACAAGAAAATGCATGTAATCAATTAAAAAGTAAATATAGCAATTAAAATCCTTATTTACTGATTGGTCCAAAGATGTGGCGCCGCCGTGGCTTGTGCCACTCTCATTTGATCCAGAACAATATCTTTTAGATTACTAAATAACAACTATTTTCACAGCTGAAGCAAACGCCATATTAACTGCTCTTAATATATGAAAAGACATCCAAAACTTAAACAATATATAATCTATTTAGACTCCCTTTCTTGCCTTTAGGCGATTAAAAACTTAATGTAAACATCCACTTTCAATTGAAATTATTGAATTGTATAATGATCTTGCTAACAACCAATACGACATCGTCTTTTGTCGGTTACTCAGCCATGTTGCCATTTCCGGGAACACAATCGCTGATCTGTGACACCACTTCTTATTCCATACTCAAATTATAAAACTACAATTAGATCTTATATCCGTGATTGATGCAAAAGACGTGGAACGCTCAAGTAGGTATTAATACATTACATGCAATAAAACCTTATATTGGTTATGTCAGTTGCTTTGTCAGTCCAGATTTGCAGTCATTATGCGATGATGTCGTATTGGCAATACGAGATATACTCATGAGTATTTGTTAAAAGGTGAAGATCCTCCGTTGTGTATCCCCTGTGATGAATTCATCACAGTACAGCATGTCCTGCTTGACTGTGTTGATTTTGACATCACAAGAGATAAATTGTTCAGTGTTAAAACAATTAAGGATCTTTTTAATAATGTAAATTATCATTTACATTATTAAATTTGGTTTTATTAAAGAAATAGAATTGTTAGATAAATTTTGAACAATAAGTCAAATTTAAACTACCCATTTTTTTAACGTAGTATGTTTGTTGGTTTAAATTTCGGCTAAATTTCCCAACAATCGCCCGTGGCTGAAGTCATGGTGTAAATCCAGCTAGGGTCTATGCAGGTAGTCCGAAAGTACTGTAAGTCCCCATGGTCCTTAGTGTGGTGATCTATCGTCAGTTATTGGCAATCTATAGCCTATTTTTATATTGTGTTGTCCCCTATGGCTAAAATGTTGTAGCTTTAATTACTAGTTTTACATGTATATATATGTGATATTCTAGTTATTTTAAAGTCCTTAGTTGACAGGATTGTATAACCTATCTTTTATTATTGTTAATCTATATATATTGTTTAAGTCACGATAGGCTGAAATTTTGCCAAAGTGACTTTAAATTTTAACTTCTCACTCACACGATAATTCTTTTTATTGTCTTGAACAATGGAGACGGCAGTTAGAGCGAGTCAATCCTTCTGTTTGACCCTTAGTTTACTAGACAAAAGGTGCAAACCTTGTTAGAGCTGGTGTACCAACACGTCCCCTGAGGAATAATGAATAGAAAATGTGTCTTTTCACGACAATTATGAGCCTTAGGATTCGTGTCCCGATGCCAGACGTTGTCTGATTATTTGTTTCGTGATTTAAAACATCACTACCCACAATCAATACTTTGCGGACACTGTTTCGCGTGAAAATTCCTGAGCCATTCCATTTAAATTCACAACTCATAATAAAATTACAACAGATATTTAGTAGAAACACGTACATTCCATTGTTTGACAGCTCGTTTATAGTTCAAATAAAACTGAGCTCTTAAGTATTAAAAATCATCTCAACATTTGTTTGCATATTTAAGGTAGTCCTTGGGCAAATTAATTATCATGTTTCCAGTGCTCCCAAAACAACTCTGGCCACATTTTCCCTTTATGAGGTGCAACATTCCTGGAGCTCCAGTTTTAAGTATCGACATTTCACTACTTTTGAAGTACAACCGAGCACACTCTTAAGCCAATGAAAATCCAAAAAATGTCGTATTACCCTCCTTAAAGTTCTAGAAGTCACTTACCATATTTGAACTATAATTATTGCAAAAGGGAATCAAAGTGACACTGAAGTTGTAATTCTATATTGCAATTTGAAATGAAACTTCTTCATTTTGTCAGTTCTGCGTTCTGATAACGTCATGGTCGACGTTTCTCGGTGGATCTAATGGTGGATTAGCGCTGTCTGACGTAAAACCAAGCAGCAAACATTGACCATTTGTTGTATGAGGCAGGGTGGGAGGTCAACTCTAAATTCGGATACTTATGAAGCCACTGCCCCTCTGTGGAAATTAGGACAGACGTGTCTGAGTGGGTTTGAGTTTTGGCTGGTCTTTGATATTAGGTCTTTTTAACCATGAACTGTCTGGGATGAAGGAATGAGTTTTGTTTGAAGTTGTCTCGGATCTCATATTCTGTCTGTATGGTCCTGCGCATATTTCGTGGTTTGATAATTATGTTTCGAGTGGTCATCGTTTTGCCGAGTTCTTCATTCAGTACGTAAAGGCTGCAATACAAGGATTATGACCCGGTGCATACACTACACATATTGTAAAGCAGAGTCAAAGGTCAGGCAGGCAATGTTTTTTTGTTGGTGTGCAATTTGCTCATCTATCGTTCTTGTGTCTGTACATTTGCCAAATATACACATTAACTGGAGATAAATAGAGAAAAGATTTGGGCTTTCGTAAGTGACCCTATCACAGATCTGTAGATTTACCGTTTGGCTGTCGGTCTGGGTGGCTTCGCTAATCTAGGATGAGTGCGTGTGTGTGTGCGTGCGTGCGTGCGTGTGTGTGCGCGTGCGTGTGTGCCTTCCTGTCGTTTGCCTTTCTGAGACTTTCATGCCAGATGACTGCTTTCTCATGCAGGCACCTTTGCGAATGCTTGGTTGTGTTCTTATCGGTAATAATCGATAATCCTGATTGTTGTACCCTTACGAAATGGACGAAACCATTACTCATACATCGATGCTAGAAGTCAGTGCAGTTTTACGCCGTTTTCAGTAGTTTCCGGTAATGGCGAGGGATACCTGAATAGGACTTCATCAATCAAGAAAATCGCTCCTGGTTTATTTGCAACAGTGACTTTGGCGAGACCAGCAAACGTTTTAACCACGAGGCTAATAACTTTCATGATTCAGTGCTTCGTTAACCAACTCACTCATTATCAAACACGTGGCAATGATACTGTAGTTATTGAACGGAAACTAAGGACCTTCTGCAGTCTGTCAGTGCGATAGGATAACTTTGAAAATGGAAAGCTAGTATTACAGATGTGGACATCTGTCATCACCATAAGTGTTTGCAACGTCACTCATTTAAAATTGCTTTGAATTAAATGCCCTGATAGCAAAGTAGAATATAGTCTTCATATACTGGACAAAATAAGCTAGGGGTATTGGTACTTTTATGATTGATATTGTATCAGTGTGTCAATGAATAAATAGATCATGATCCAAAGTTTCAAAATTTGTATATATCCCTAACTATTTTTGCCCAGCATCTCTACGCATTGTTTCAAAATTATTCTACATTGTTTTAGACTATAGTGGATTAACGAAATGTGATTCACTTGTTGTATTTCGATCATTCCAACCAGAAACATTTTTTTCTACTACGACAGAGGAAATATCAGTTTTGTTTCTCACAATATTCTTATGATATTGCCAGTGTGTCTCTATACTATGGGGTTGCCTTATTTCAGGACATCAAACCATATCTCAGTTACATGAACGAGGACATTGTTCCAGGTCAGATTCGTTGGAGAACGTGATTGGTACATCTGTTCAAACTGAAACTTCTATGACACTTTTCCATGGCATAATAATTCACGTGGGAGCAAAGATAATTCTTTCTTCCAGCCCACATCAGGAAAGTTTGAATTAAAGATGTCATTGTTTTATCTTTTGTTACGGTGAATAATTTGCCGTGACGAAAGGTATGTTATAAGAAATCCCTCAGAACCAGCAAAATATACCGCTGAGAAGTCTGAAGTTTTCAATAATATTGTATTCAGCGAAGCAACACCAAGATGCTTTCATGTACAATGCAACTGAGTCAAATCTAAAGGAATGGGTCAAAATATAATGTCAAGGCACCGAAGTCTTGATGTGAGATGAGAAACAGTTATGCAGAATGTAACACCGCCAGCGGTCATGAAACGGTTATGTAGGTCAAACGTTGACGGAGATTGATGATGGTCGAATGGTGTACTCCAGTTAATCTGTGTGTCCCTTCTCAACACACCAACCAGCCTTTGTATACACAGTCACAGTCACCGACTAGTATATTCGAGCACATACGACCATCGCCGTCAACGTAGAATTCTCTAGTAGTCTCCAGGAAGTAATATATTAATCAAGGGAAGGCAACTCTAGAGCTTTTCCTTAAAGGCCTACAGCCAAAATACTAAAAGCACTGAACATTTATGATACGAAATTATCAATTATCACATAAAACACTAAACGTTGTAAACCAATGATAATTATTACTTACTTTATAATACAATTTACAGAAAATACACTCTCACAAAACTTTATTTCTATCTCTAACCTGACTGTAAACCGAACACTCAATCCGGTTACTGACATGGCACTTACGTTACTGCTTCTTCACCACCATTTGTATGTGAACGTCACTTCGACAGAATACGTGTTCTTCCTGAATGTATCGTTAATCAGGTTCGGTCACAAAAATACATTGCTCATATCGATTGCCATCTTATTAATTTGTCTCATCGCCCAGCTTGCAACCAGATCCCTCTTGAGATGTAATGACGGATATGGTTGTGTCTGATATCACATGTAGCACTCAATCAGAAGTCGTGTTGCTTCGTCTCTCGACACTGGTCGTGCCCGTAATAAAACGTATGTCATATCATAAGATATCATCATATGATATCTCACAGCCTGGAGTGAAAGAGTATGCTTGTACGCCGCATTTTGCAATATCCCACTAGAAATGGGCTTTACATTGTACCCATGTGGGGAATCGAAATCGGGTCTTTGCGTGACGAGCGAAAGTCTAGGCTACCCCACCGCCTTCAACTAAGAGTAAGAAAGTGAAGATGTTTTATCACACTGTTTCACCCTGATGGGAGATGAACATGTTACGGTTAAGAATTTAACGTGACAATTTAAGAAATCCCCTTGTAAACCAGCAAAACATAAAAGAGACTGTTCGTTTACGTTCAAATTATGTTATTGTTTTTCAACGAGAGCAAGGTGTACAAAGTCACAAGTCCATATAACAATGCTGATTACAAATACATTTCAAGAGAGACAAAATCTATTATAAATAGATAAATTCCGGAAAACGAGGATGCTAAAAAGTGTTGACCAGCTATTAAAACGAAATGTGACCCATCATATTTAACATTCAAAACACTAAATGTTGTGACCCAATAATAATTATTACTTAATTAATAACAAACATATACAGAAAATACATACTCGTAACAAGCAACAGAAGTGATATATATCGTTGCCAATTACACCAGGTTTTTGTGTCCACGACAAAAACAAACCTACAACATATACACGCTGCAGGCTCTGGGTAGCTTGCAGATAAATCATGCTTAGATAGCTGCAGAAACACGAATATGAACATGATAATATTTCATATAATTATATTCCAAGCCATTTTTCTCCTGAATGGCACGCGATACCAATAGAATCACATCACTTCATTTCTACTCATCCGAATCCATTCCATTTCTATACCTAGATTTAACTTCTTTCTTACAGTCGCTTTCTTTCCTTTAATTGTCATGGAAACGTTCAGTTAAGATGGTCAAGATATGTTTCAGTGTCTTCTACACTTTATGACTGTATGGTGTTTCATACAGGGAGGATTTAAGTCTTTTTCGAAACCAATGAATCACAAACCTAAACTAACTTTTTGTTATAATATGTACTTGACGAACTTACGCTACAAAATATTCAGCGATACGTGTTCCTTATATGTCGTGCAATAATCCACTGACTCCGTCCTTACATGTGAACAAAGAAAAACTTTTGCGATACAAAAACTCCAACTGCCGGAATATTCACGCAAAGTATCATCTCCTATGCAATCTTGTCTTGCGGTGAGTTTTTGTCAATTAATCATTACATACAAATGGTGACGCCTCATCATCCTGTTTAATGAGTAAACCGCTAAAACACCGCGACAATTATAAAAATACATTTGACTGATGAAACTAATAGGCAAAAACAGTTTAAAAATTCAAATCAACATGAAGCTCTCACTTTGTATAGGCCATCGCATTTGGTGAACATATCAGTCAGGGAAACAAATAGTTTGTGATAACCTGTGTGCACGTTGAGCGTTAACCCATGATCCATTTGATTTCGACTTTGACGAGAGTGCCATATTTGTGTTACCCGTATATAGAGTTGGTTTGTTGTTTATCGACGAACTCGGCAACATTCCGACTGGGTAACGACTGTCTGTAAACAATCGAATCTAAACCAGACAATCCAGTGATCAACAACATGAGCACCGTTCAACGCAACAGGGATACCAACATGTGTCAACCAAGTCAGTGAGCCTGACCACCCCATCCGATTTTGCGAAATATTCCATAGTGTTTAAAGGTACTTTTTACACATGAACTGATGTATTGTAAAATATATTATAACGCTGAAAAGACTATTCTTAACGAGACCAAAGCGCAGTTGTTCACATGCACGATGTTTGCAAATGCTTTTCAGCAATGACATGCATGACCCTTGTGCAAGCCATCTGCGTTAGGTTTACAGTTTGTTCACTCACTGACACACACACACACACACACACACACACACAGACAGAGAGAGAGAGAGAGAGAGAGAGAGAGCGACAGATACACACACACGGGTGTCGGAACGTACACTTCAGCCACCGCGATATATATCCCTTTGTTAATATTCAGTGGGACTACATTTGAACGTTTTGTCAATATTTATTCATTGGAATGTGAGGCAAATCGTTTCGTAGACATCGAAAGATTTTGCAGACGACACAAGAAAAACTTTAGAGTTATCTCCCTTCGATCGATTTGCATTCACACAATATCGGTAATTTCCGTGCATCATACATGATTCAATGTTACTCGAGATAACGAAGTACCACCACGAAGTACTGAATGAATTGCCATAGGCAGCGGGGTGCATTGAAATGTACCTCGCTTGTTGGGTACAATGGAAATAATAATGGCGCTTAACCAATCAGGAAACGACATTTATGTGTGTCTATGAATCACTATCCATCAGTGATGATGCAAATAGTTAGATATGTACTTATCATGAGTTATCTTTACTGATGGTGAGCTCGAAACTATCACGCGTACAATAACATCCCCTCCAGAAGAAGTACTGTGTTTGTTGAGAAGATGGTCTGAACGTCGGTGTCAGTTACACACACGAGCCCTCATCAAAGCAAAGTAAAGTGACGAATTCCATGACTGGTAACAATTGTTGTATTCCGGAAGCAGGAACAGGAAGTATACGTATTTTGTTGCTGAAAGACATAGCACGAGGTTTCAAAGTAAGGGCAGGAAAACTCATCTCCATCGATCTATACTGAAATGAATCCTAGTTAGACATGGACGTGATTCTAAACCTTCTAAAACAAGTCGAACAAACGTCATGGACAACAGCTTCTTTCACGGGTGAATGTGACTGAGTGTGACGTTCCGATAGAGATTCTTGTGGCGTACGTTATCAAGCATGACAAGCCCATAAGCTTTGTTCTGTATTGTACTTCCCAACTTCTAAAATGCTCCTCAGAAAACAAGACTAACAAACTGATGAAACTATTACTAAAGATATTCTCGAAGTTATAACAAGCGTCTGTATATATGCGTGTTTGCTATCTCGCTTAACGTCCTAGAACTTAGAACAACTTAGTTCTATGATATGATGTTCAGTTTTGTACACGACCATCCCTCTTTATAATTTTTTCTTCATTGATAGACAGACTATTTGCCTCTACTTTTCGTCATTGTACCTAGATATAGATCGATATGGTTGCATCAGTAATTCCAAATGATAAAGAGTAGGTTTTCATATGGAGAAGTGTTGAGAAACTATTACGTTAGCAACTATGTGAAAATTTCCCATGGGCTCTTCTGATCGGATTTACTTGTTCTAATGATGGGGATTCAATCTCGATGAAGGTATCTCGCATAACCCCATTAATTGTCGAAAAAAGTGGATTCCCTTAACAATGTTTTGGGTCATGTGTGGGGAACACATTTTCAAATTCAATGAAAATGATACCCGATGCAATTTCTTGTCATTTGGCCAAGTCTCTTTTTCTAAACATTTTCAAGTAAACAATCAACTTTTTGCATGATTTCTGCATGCCATCGACGGTGCAAGGTACGTTTGCCTTTTGAAGGACACCGAGTGTCATTAGTCTTTGACTAAAACATACGTTCAAGGTATTCATAAGAATATTAAAAGGTTATTCACGTTCAAGGATAACAATATTGATTTCCATCATTTGCCTCAATTATTTTGTCACTTTCAAAACTATTGATTTCGTAATGTGTGGCTTCTTCCGTCACACGACCAGAAACACATGGCAGATGCCAAATGTCATGGAAGTAATCATTATAATGGAAGCGTAAATGGAATGGATGGATCTAAATGGAATTTCATAGCAGTGGATGTTATGTGTACATATCCTCGTCCTCCTCCGTGATGGTAATGCCAGATGAGTTGAATCCGGAACTGAGCAAATTTCGCATCGATCGTTTTATTGACAACAATTCTTATATCATAATTGCGTAAATATGACACATTGACGTCGGAGAATGATCAATATTAATTATCTGCTGAAACAGAATCACTAGAGATAAAAGACAAAAAAAAAGATTTTTTTAAATGAGATCGTTCTGAATTTGTCTCACTGATAACACGTTTCCGCAACTGTATGATGTCTTTCTACGAATTACTAATGAAACCCACATGGGATAAATCACTGTCGATAAGGAAAGCAGTTCATACAGAATTCTACATCCAACACTATTGCATCTTGCAGAAAGTAACACACCTTGGCCATGTTCATCCGCTGGCTGAAATTGATATTTTTTTATCGCTGTGGTAAGTTACCTTGGTTTTGCAATCTCGCAGAATAACTTTGAAATTAGATCTATTTAGTTCTGTGATACGGAAGCGCTGAAGGGACATGAGTATTAGAATTTTTTTAATATATATCGTGCGCACGAGATACTATAGGGTGCGCATGATATAATATAGCGTGCACACGATTTACGAAAGCGTGCGCACGTTATACGAAAACGTGCGCACGATATAATATAGCGTGCGCACGATATACCAAAGCGTGCGCACGATATGATAAAGCGTGCGCACGATATAATAAAGCGTGCGCACTATATAACATAGCGTGCGCACAAAATGAAAGGAGACACGTATTTTTAAATGTTAAATCGTGCGCACGAGATACTATAGCGTGCGCACGGTATAGTATAGTGTGCGCACGATTTAACAAAACGTGCGCACGATTTAACAAAGCGTGCGCACGATTTTACATAGCGTGCGCACGATATGATATAGTGTGCGCACGCTTTAACAAAGCGTGCGCACGATTTAACAAAGCGTGCGCACGATATAGCATATTGTGCGCTCGATTTAGCAAAGCGTGCGCACGATATGTTATGTCGTGGGCACGACATATTAAATACCTTGTGCATGTGCATACGAGGTGGTTCATTCAAGGCATGATAAGGATACCAAAGTGCTTGATACAGGACACCAAAGTGAAGCACACCTGCGAACAGGCACGGGAGACATGGAGGATGTCAGGTCTGATATAATACGTGTATATTTTCATCTCGGTTTTACCTACCAGGAGATAACATCTCTCCTGGCCAAAAGGCACAGGATAATAATCTCTGAGCGACATTTGAAAAGGTTATTGACACAAATGGGATTGTTTCGGCGTAAACACTATACTGACATCCTGGATGTATATGACTTCATGGGGAACCAGTTACAGTTGTCTGGACAGATGCATGGCTATCGTTGGATGCATCAAAAATGCATCCAGTCAGGACTAGTTGTCAAACAAGCAACTGTGCGAACCTTGCAAAGGCTGATAGATCCTGAGGGTGTGGAGATACGTCGAAGAGGGAGACTCCGGAGACGTACATATTCCACACATGGCCCAAACTTCATGTGGCATTTGGATTCCTATGACAAATTAACACCTTATGGTTTGTGCATTAATGCCTGTATTGATGGGTTTTCCCGTAAAATAATCTGGTTGGAAGTTGCTAAAACAAACAGTGACCCAAAGGTTATTGCCGGATATTATATAAATGCTGTTATTGAGGCCAATGGAGCTCCTGTATGCATCCGCAGTGACATGGGGACTGAAAATCGAACAGTTGCCGTTTTACAGAAATTCCTACGAGAAAAAACAGGTGATCGTCACGTGAGCTACGTCTTTGGAACAAGCCAGCATAATCAAAGAATTGAGTGTTGGTGGGGCATTCTGAGAAGACAGAACATACAGTTTTGGATGAACCTGTTTGAAGAGATGAAAGCTGATGGGCATTTCACAGGAGATATGCTGGACAAGAGTTTGATCCAGTTCTGCTTTCTTCATATCCTGAAAGTAAATATTTGTGACATGATATTCATCCTGTACATGATAAACCTTGGAAATGTGTATCTGTATCTGACTAATATGGCAATGTTTGTAACGTGACATAATCTAAAACGCTAACTATAATATTATATGTGCCGGCATAGTTTACGTTCTATTGAGAAATGCATTACAACCTGAATAACTAGTCTTGCTTTGCCACTATCACTTTAAATGCAATGTTACTTTTGAGCAGGCTGAGTTGACGGAAGTCCAGAGAGTGTGGAACGCGCATCGCATACGTCCTTCCATGGTGTAGGTGGAAGGCCAGACATACTGTACTCCCTTCCCGAAATCTACTTCACAAGAGATTATATTTGTGAGGTCGAAACTGAACGTTTAGATGTCTGCCTAGATGTCTGCCTAGGTGTCTGCACTGCTCATAACCAAGTTCCATGTGATGGCGACGTCTACGAGCTGGCGAGGATATACATGCATGAACATGGCTTGGAACTTCAGGACGATCCATATAAAGCAGCAACCTTGTACACATTTCTTAGAGAGGCCATGAGACAGGATTTGCACCTGTAGTATAATGTGTTGAAGCCTACTGTTCAGTACCCATTGTTCAAAATATAGCCGCTTGATGCCAGTATCATCTCCAAAACAATTAAAAAAACATTTCTTTAGTTTCATGTTTATTATCAAACCTGAACTGACACACAAAACAGGTCAAAACTATTAGCATGCAAATTATCATGGTGAGTAAAGTGTCTTGGAAAAAGGTGTTACAGTATACCGAGGGAAAAATAACGAATCACATGAAAACATAGGTGTTTCTATTATTTTTCCAGGTTTCTTCAAACCTTTGCGATGCAAGTGCTTGTGCTCTCAAGTGATTCCTTATTTGTTTGCCTTGCAGAGTCAAGGTTCCATACAGAGTCCTGGTTCCATGCAGAATCCAGGTTCCATACAGATTCTAGGTTCCATATGCAGAGTCAAGGTTTCATACAGAGTCAAGGTTCCATACAGGGTCAAGGTTCCAGGTTCCATACAGAGTCAAGGTTCCATACAGGCTCAAGGTTCCAGGTTCCATACAGAGTCAAGGTTCCATACAGAGTCTTGGTTCCATATGCAGAGCCTGGGTCCCATGCAGAGTCAAGGTTCCATACAGACACACACACTATCTCGTGGTAACAGCCTCTTATCATATGATTTTTCAACATTATTATTTGAGCTTTGGGTAATGTAATAGTGGCGACAAGAACATCTAGTAACATCAAACAAACCCCAGCTATTTTTAACTTAATTTCTTTTTCTGTTACGCAAAGGTAAAATAACAAATTCTATTGTCACAAAACCAACGCGTTGATAAACAAAAACGAAACTAATTTCTGTGAGAAAGTGTAACATACAGATTATGACAGCTTATCAATCTGTAACACCATTAATCGGTGCAATGGCGGTATCTGCCATAACTGGAACACAACCTAAAAGTACGAAGGACGACATACTGGACGCCTAACGTATGCAAACCGAAAGATACTGTGTCATTTCCAATGTAAGCAAACATAATACGAAACATATCAACAGAACATGGAGCACGTGTAGTGTGTCTATCACACATAGGAAACCAGAGACCAACTCGTCCTAGGCTATGTCCATGACCCAAACACCACTTGTGAGAATGTTTTTAAACTCTGATCTGAAGACGGTATAACTCTCGTAACGGGAGGGAAGTTCGAGGATGCGGCCACATGTACGTGCAACTGGACGCCTTGCTATCCCAGTCAGCTCGACAAAACGTATTTGAATAACATCCGGCGGCTGCAGCATAAGGTTTGATCCTGTACAGTATCTGAGAAATCTTTCGACTTGATCAGAATTCATGTCTCGAACAAAACGCTTGAGATGAGACATTGTTTCCCTTTCAGTGTCTGACATCTCATCTGGAGGAACAAGGATTTTGGCAACTTTCCTGGGGGTTGGTAAAAGATCAGAGTAGATCTTGGTAAGGTCTTGTGGACTCATTACAGATCCCATGTCCCGGAGAATGTGTGTCCAACAGTCAATGACATACTTTGGCTTCTGTATCAGCTCTTTGTGAGCAATCTCTTGAACAATGTTGACAACATTTTCTTTAGAAACAAGTGTTCTACATTGCAGGTTATCAAACACTTCCATTAACTCATCATTGTCAACAGATGAGAAGTTTTCCAAGGCTGTTTCGATGGTTTTTCGATCTGGAGGTGGAAGGGTTGTCAGAAAGGCTCTAGTTAGGTCGCAGAAATGTCCACCAAATATTGCTTCTTCGATTGCTACGGGACTCAGGTAAATTGGGAAGTAGTTAGCAGCTTGCCAGCCTTTATAAATAATTCTGGCAATAGCTCTCCATTCCTCAACTTGAAAATCATGTCGAACAGTAGGTACTTTAACTTCATGCCCTGTGCAACAAACTTCATAAAACTCATTCCAAAACTCAGACAAGCAGTCTTTGAGCATCCCATCGCCAGCACCCAATTCTTCACTGCCATTCGGTAATATCATAACAACCGATAAATCGGTAGACAGGATGGATGGATCTTTGAAATGTGATATCATTTCCTTCAGACATTGTCCTCTGTGAATTTTCATGATGACTTTCTGCTGCGGGAATGTGTTGGCCAACGTGAATCCTGAGGCATCACCAAACTCTGGAGAGAATGGTCCAAACTGTATTTCACTATCATCATTAATGGCTACCTCGATGGGGTCTGAATTGCCATCCGAACTGAGTGTCTCGGTACAATGAAGATCAGGCAGGGGATCTACAGCAGGTGAACCACATGCTATCCCTTCAAAACTGTGACTGCCCAAAACACTTGTACATTCTATAATCATTTCAGTGCCCACCTCTGGCACGTTTTCTGCATCGTCTTTTCCCTTATCTTGTTTTGTGTTTGGCTCTCTCCTCTTCAGTTTCAAGTCTGGTAGTTCGTCTGATGAACTGGCCTCTTTGGCTGCGGTGGTCAATTTGAAGCGCAGTATTCGCATTTTGCTTCGCTCATACAATGTTTCGATGGTTGCATTTGGGTCAGCTTCTTCATATTTAAAGTCCCTGATACTAACATGAAAATCCACCAAAGACCCTCTCTTTGATTTTCCCTCGGGAAAGAACAAATCTATTGCCTGTTGCCGCAGTTCTCCGACTGTAGTCGTCTTGTGAACAATCAGATGTCGAGTACCACCTCCAGTTTGGGAACGAACCTGCTTATAGGTCTCATTTTTCTCGTCCAAATGTAACCATCCAAGTTCAATTCGTCTCGTGGACTTTGCAGCACTTCTGTTCCCAGACCATTTACTTCTAGACGTTGCCATGTGTACACTGCTCTCACTTTCGCTTTCACTTTCACTGTCGGAGGCTGGTAACGGCTTGTGTAGTCTCTTGTTTAGTTTCTTCAAAAGATGCTTTTTTCTTTTACTTTTCCCACCTGTGCCACTTTGTCGAGTACAAAAGTTTTTCACCGCCAATCTATCGCCATACAGAGGTAAATGTTGTGAAAGATCCTCGTCACTCATTAAGAGCAACACTTTCTGATCAATCTGAAATATATAAGTGAATTAACTGTAACACAAACAAAAATGTATCAATGATCGTTGTTCAATAATCAATGTAAATTGACCTGTAGCGATAAGATTTAGTGGGTGAGTTAAAAGTCATTGTCATCTTGGCAATATTTGAGCCATGCCATGACTTAAAAAGTTTTAAATTCATAATTTATACAATGAAATTATAAAAAAATGTCAACGAAGGACGTTAGCACAACTAGAATAGTATTAAGAGTATAAACTAGCGTTTTAAGAATTTCCCACTTCGGGTACTTTTGTTTTGATATGCCTCAGGGTAGGCACGAACTGGCAAATGTATAAATCTTATAATTAGCAGCCTCTCTCAGTACATGGTGAAAAGGTTACAGCACTGTAGTGGTATCACTACACTACACAACTTACTGCTGATTTACGCAGTTGCACAAAGTTGGTAAAATGTTAATGTGGGCCTCACCTGAGGTAGTGACTATTACACATATAACTAATATCAGATATGCATACCATATACATTATCTAACCTGTTTTAGTGCTTCGATTCAACTGTCGAAAATTTACGGTCTCGGTTCCTACCTTATTCTGTTTCATTCGCTGAATAACTTCTTCTGCAATATCCCGCTCCTTGAGGAATTCCCACAGCTTGGAATCTGAAAATTTGAAATTTGAAACAAACATGCACTAATGGTTATCTTGTTGAGGCTTATACTCACAACAGAGAACAAGCATGCATAGAATTGCGCATGTGTGTACTGTACGATATCCTCGGATGTAAGATGTGATGGTAGCGACATGAGAGTCCAATGTTACGATTGCTTTATTGATACCGTCGCTTTATGGATTGAACCCCTGTTAAGACAAACGAAAGTAGACATGTAAACATGGTATTGTAATGGATGTATATAGAAAGCAAAATAACATCATCACTTACTTACCTTGTTGACTCCCGTTTGAATCTTGCAACACTGACATGGTTTCAAATGGCTTTGACACGACACGAGGCATCAGTATTTCGTGCGCACAATTTAGTATATCGTGCGCACGCTATAGTATCTCGTGCGCACGATATATGATTTAAAAAATCTTCTCCCGTCATATCGTGCGCACGCTATATTATATCGTGCGCACATTTTAGTATCTCGTGCGCACGAAATATATATTAAAAAAATTCTCATACTCATGTCCCTTCAGCGCTTCCGTACTGTGATGTCAAAGCATGCGTGTGTTCAACTTTGTACACGACCATCCCACTTTATACATTCATGAAAACCCTTTCTTCATTGATAGACAAACCTCTTCATTTCGTGATCATATATAGATATAGATACAGGTGTTCTAGCTATATGGCGGTGGTTTGTAAATAATAGAGTCTGGACCAGACAATCCAGCGATCAACAGTATTAGCATCGATCTACGCAATTGGGATACGATGTCATGTGTCAGTCAAGTCAGCGAGTCTGACCATCACATCCTGTTAGTCGCTTTTAGGAATATTCGAGCAATTTCACGGCGGAGGACACCAGAAATGGGCTTCACATGTGGGGAATCGAACCCGAGTCTTCAAATTTAGAGACATCGTGGCAATGTTGGAATCGCGACAACAACATTGTTCCATATTTTAATAGGCATTACAACTTCAATTTGCTCATTGGGAGTAATGAAACTCCTTTCTTCAATCAAATCCGAAATTAATACAATCGTTTATGGGATCGAATTTACATTTTATGTCAGTGTTTCGGCGATCCTTTGTTTTAGAATAACCTTTCGTTTTCATTTCCAGTCTCTCAGTCGCAAAAATCTTCTTTATACAGCTTCACTTCTTGCAACATTTTGATTTATAGTTTCCATTAAGGCAGAAAAAGTCGAATATGTAAATTAAAGGTTTCTGCAAACGTTGAATTGAATGACTCTTCTGTGAAATGAAGAACTGGCATTTTTTATGGCTGCCTATTCACGACGCGTGAGCTTGCGCCGAGAACATATTGACAAATTTCACTGACATTAATATTGATTGCAATATGGTTTATCGATAAATATTTTAAACAGATCTGACTGAAGGTGTGACTGAGCGCGTGCTTATGAATTTTCGCCGTTTTGTTTTCAATATTCCTCCAGTATGACGGGGTACTCCAGACATGGGCTCAGCACATATATAGGGAAGTCTAGTTTAGTTGGGGAAGTGGTTTAGTTTAGGCACTGAAGGCATTAAGAACAATGCATGTGTATTTCGATACCTATGTCTGCAACTGTTGGTGAGAAGGAGATCGTGAAGCCATTGCTTTAAGTCCCTAATTCATATTACGTTTTCAGAAGTGGTAGCATCACATCCCGTGGCCAATATCCTTGTGCTGTCTCAGGCCCATTTCGTGAACAAATGTATTCTAAGCAGTTGTTCTTCAAGACACATCATGTACTAAACGTGCCGTCCTTTTTACTGGTATCCTTATCCTTTGTAGAAGATATTTTCTTCCTTACAGATGGATGCGAACAGAGCAAATAGCACAGCAATAGCAGACAGATGAATCAACATGCTACCAAGACTTCTCATTGAATGTAATATACGATTTTCCTCATAACTGCTAACCAACTTATTACATATCTCAAGCAGACGAGGAATTTGCTACAAAGGAAACTGCTCAAGAAAACATACAATGATACAAATTAATATATAGCAGTTACATACGATTTTCCTTGGTATGAAGGGTATAATTTATGAGTTTGTCTGACAAATTAATGATTGAGAGGACAAACGTGTATAACTGTCTTGTGTAGGTCAGGAAATTTCCTATCTGTATCTTCCTCTTCAGGAAAAAGAACCTTCATGAAAACGTCATCGCGATCCTCATGGTAGTTAAATGTCTGACGCGTCTAATAATGTTGATCGCAGTGTTAAGATGCTTTGATCAAAACAATTGCTTTATGAACATTAAATATTGGAAACAATGTAATGATACGTGAAAAGAAGACGAAGAAGCGGTTGTTCTTGTAAGTGTACTTGCATTCACTTTCACGTAGGCATTCGCGACATTTGCGAGTCAAAGCCACTGGTATGCATCCTCACACACGGACAGCACGTGGTTATATCCAAAGATTTGCAAGAGCGACGAAAAAATGAAATCGGATGATTAATCGGGTGCATTTAGCGGGTGTGTGGAATTATCGAACTGTTAAGAACGAAAATGGATTAGGTTTCTGCTCATAATTCGAAATTCACGTAATAACTTTCTGACAATATGTAACATGAAAAATTGCTATCGTCTCAGCAGTTCCAAGCAACTCTTTGAAAACTGTATCGAAGAGATGGATTTCCTTTATAGAAATAAACAATCAGGTACAAGTCCTTTACTTACATGTCTATATTTGAGACACGTGCAGAACATTTCCACACTTGGCGCATCAGTTACCAATATTTTTATGATCCAAATCCTTTTCTTTTACTTATTGCATGTGTTCTTCAGTTTCAAATGTCATGGTCATGAGTTACGTGACAATAGCTAAAGTTTGATGACTACATGTAACTAGTGACATCTTTACGCCTAGATTTCAAGTAATTTTGTAATGTCCAGTTTGCTGTTCAGAAATCCGTGTTCATACAGTGGCAATACCAGTCAAACGTTTTTGTATGAATCTAAATTGGTGACAATGGCAAAACTTAGGTATACATATGTATAACATACGATCAAGAACTATATCTTTCAAGTTGAACAACACCGTGTTTTGGTCGTGACTCTGTAAGACGTTTGTGTAATTGGAAACCAATTCTAATATGTGAGTAGATTATTTTAATTACAGTGGAGATTATGATCCATTTGTGTACACCAGTAGCCATGGAACAGTCTTCTCCAAAGGATGCACACAGTGTCTCTTATACATGATGGTACCTTCCAGAGATACCTCAAGACACATAACATTGAGCAACAACTGAGAGAGCAATTATAGCATGATTTACTCACGGGGTCTGACCTTCCACCAGACAATAGAGTCAAATCTTGTGTCCTATCTGTGTCACGCTGAACGATCATACATAATACTTTGATTTTAGTTATCGGAAATCGAACTAATCGTCATCAAATATCTGAGGCCACAGTTTGTACAGTAATATATGGTCCGGGTTTACAAGGTACAATGAACAGTTTATTAAATAAAGTAAGTAATTCCATTAAAATGTGTTAAATCATAAAAATGGTTCAGCAAGTATTTAGCAAAACGCATATATTCCATTACCGTACTCTTACTCCATTATATATTCATTATCTTTGATCTTATAAATTTAGGACTGAAGACTATAACAATATTAGTTTTTACACATACTTAGTCACCGTGTTGTCAACAAATTGAAGAGGTGCAAACCACCCCTACAAAGAGTGAGTGAGTGAGTTTAGCTTCAGCAATATTCCAGGTATATGGCGGAGGTCGGTAAATAATAGAGTCTGGGCCAGTGATCAACAGCATGAGCATCGTGACATGGGTCACCACCCGATCCCGTTAGTCGCTTCTTACGACAAGCATAGTCGCCTTTGATGGCAAACATGGGTTGCTGAAGGTCTGTTCTACCCCATACCTTCACGGGTACCCTACAAAAAAGGTGACTTCAACGTTGCAGTGGCCCACGTTCGTGATACATGTATAGAGCAATGTACAGTAGGTTCCTGACCACATTTCACACATATTGAGATAACATTTTGATCATGGTTCCAGATTTCTAGTCCCCAGTAAGAACATCATTATTCGAAATATTTGTCGTCAAAAGAAATCAAACAGAGATTTGAATTTTAACTACGATATTGCATTTAGAAATGAAACATTAAAACATATATCAGTTATGCTTTCAGATAACGCCATGACTGATAGCACCACGTCCTGGTCAGCGTTGCACAGTGAAGGACAGATTAACGTTGTCTGACGTAAGGCAAGCCAGTTGTCTGAAACTAAAGGTACGCAACAGGCAGGGATCATTTATTGTGCACAGCTAATCACAGGTCAACTCTAAATTCGGATACTTGTGGAGCCACTGCCCCTCTGTGTAAATTAGGACAGACTTGTCTGCAGGGGTTTCTGGATTTATACATCTTTGATCTAAGCTCTTTTAACCATGAACTGCTTGGGATGATGGGGTTTCTTTGAAGTTGTCTCAGATCTCGTATTGTGTCGGTAAGGTGCCGCATGAAAATTTCGGTTGGATATATTTCCTGTGGCCATTGAGGTCGCTGACATCTGCATCCAGGACATACATACTTGGGACATAAGACCACGAACATAAACAGAAACTAAAAAATGATAATCCTTTGTTAAAGGACAAAGTATGTCTCCTTAGTTACTTTATGTGTGTGTCTGCCTATGAATTATTATTGATGTAGTTTCAGCCTTCGCTCTTAGCTTATATTGCAGCAGGTGTTGCAAGTAAGGCGGAGTCTTTTTTATGAAGACCTAGTGTCACCACTGATGCCAGTGATCCATTCATAAAGTTTT
The DNA here is from genome assembly GCF_037392515.1 of Haliotis asinina. Lineage (NCBI taxonomy): Eukaryota > Metazoa > Mollusca > Gastropoda > Lepetellida > Haliotidae > Haliotis > Haliotis asinina. Next base: position 46,057,498 of record NC_090294.1, on the reverse strand, counting down.
GGGTTTTTTACACTGTTTGTTTATTCATTTATATTTTCTTATTTGCTTGCTTGGGGCTTGTTTTGTTTTTTGTTGTTGGGTTTTGCGTTGTTTTTGTTTGTTTGTTTGTTTTGTTTTGTTTTGTTTTGCTTTTTTGTTTGTTTGTTTGTTTTGGTTTTGGTTTTGTTTGTGTGTTTTTTGTTGTTTTTGTTTTATTTTGTTTTTGGTTTGTTTGGGTTTTTTGTTTTCTTTTGGGTTTTCTTTTCAATTAAATTAATTAATTATTATTTATTTTTGTTTTGTTTTGTTTTGTTTTTTGTTTGTTTGTTTGTTTTGTTTTTGGTTTTGTTTGTGTGTTTTTTGTTGTTTTTGTTTTATTTTGTTTTTGTTTTTGGGTTTTTTTTGTTTTTTTCTTTTGGGTTTTCTTTTTAATTTAATTACTTAATTATTATTTATTTTTGTTTTGTTTTGTTTTGGGGTTGTTTTCTGGGGTTTTTTTGTTCTGTTTTGGTTTTTTGGAGGGAGGGGCGTGGTATTTTGGTCTTTTTGTTTGTTGGTTGGTTTGTTGGTTTGTTATTTTTGTTTGTTTTGTTAACACTAAATGATTTTGGGGGGATGGGGATGGTATTCTTTTGCCGATAAAGAACACTGACTAGATTCTAGACCACTGAAATCTTCAGGACTAAATAATTGATACTTTATTGACTATTTGTATACTGACCTAGAGGTTGCAGGGTTGTGTCAAACCACATTTATTTGTATGTGTACGCACTAATGTTATTATATCTTCTTCTGTCACAAGCTTTCCCCATTGTGCTACACCTGATGAGTGTAAAACTTGTAATACGTACTTCAATATAACGGGCTAAGTATTCATTGATCGTGTGTGCCTTTACTTGTTTCTGTGGCGACGTACTTAACTTTAAAGCAAGGTCAATATAAATTGCCATAACAATATTTTAGGCTTGCAAAAAGTCTCACCTCATAATTAGAATACAGCAATAAAAAAATCAATTTATAAAATACTTTACGAGCCACCCATTCAAGGTGAAAAGTAACATACAGGTACATGTAAAATACAGAGAAATCAAAAATGATACTGAAAGCAATAATTGATAAATGTACACTAAACATTCTAAATAGCCCAACCGCCATGTCATAAAATACCTTGCATGTTTTGGCAACTTAATGACACTGGAGTGAAGACATTCGAATATTGTGTCAGTTCTGTAAACCAATAGTCGACACAAGATTTGTATCGCTGTTCAGAATTGAATTTCTCTGATACTATTTAATGATCCATGATACTATTTAGTTGTGATTCCTTAATCAGTTTAATATTCATAATAAGATGGTATTTTGCTGTGTTTCTTATTCGTCCTCTTCTTTTTAACAGAAGATCGTTGAGTGAGGCCAATCTTTCGTCAATGTCATGAGGTCCTTTTTACTGATTACGATGTTGATGCTTTTTTTACTAAAGTCGATACTGTTCGACTTGTTTGTACGGGATATGTACCTGATTGTCACTTGGAAAGATAAGTAACGACTCTGAATTATTAATGCGTCATTAATCAGACTGATCCATAAACATATGCTCGTGATGTTGATGGCCATCTTCTTTCGCAGCTTTTTATTAATTTGTCTCATCGTCTTACCTTTGGTTGAGGAGCCAGCGCCTCTACGGGATGACATAATGATGGATGAGCTTTTGTCTGGTTGGATGTCATCATGTAATGAGAGGTATTGGTGGAGGTAGCATGTTGATTCATCTGTCTACTCCATGTTCAGTTCTAATATTTCTGTAATAACGACAAAATGGCTTGTATAGGTGACAAAAATTATGTCTGATGCAATTCTCTATTTTGTCTTATACCATACGCTCCCTGTTTATTTCAGGTGAACAAATGGCTACACTTTGCTTATATTTATGACGGGTGTCACCGGTGGGGCAGGATACTCTCACCTTTTCGCCAACAACCGGTATCATCACTGTTTATAGTGATTTGTTCTCTGTCATCGAACGGCATGGTGACAATCACTAGATTACCTGGTTCAAACCCGCTTTGTTTACAAACAGCATCACAAAGGTGTAATACTGCTAAAACAAATATTTGCACATGATATAATCACAAATGTACCATTGACTCTGCTTTGGGGTTTGTCGCTTGTACTTACAGCATGAGGCCCTTTGTTACATAAGCGTTTAGAAAATCGTTTAGAAGTGAGGTAGGCGGGTGTCTTTTGGGATGAATACTTCGGGTGAGTGAGTGAATGTTTTCACACCACGGCAGCTTAACTGAGATGAACGTATGAAGAGATACATAGATGTCTACAATATTCTGCTAACAAAAGAATTATGATACCCATTCGAAACCAGTATCACGTGAAGGTTGCAGGGTAAGTTGGAAACAAACAAACAAACAAACAAACAAATAAATAAATATATATATAAATAAATGTACCGATTGTTGCTTACAGTTAAATCGTGGTCAGATGATTGCATGAAAACAAGTCTCAACATAATATTATTTTATTTAATGAAGGACTTTTTACTTTTTACCACCTGTGCTTGAATATTTAAATATTTGCCAAAAATTGAAAAAACGTATCAGGGTATCTGAGTTTGTAGAATAAAGAGGTCCGTTTAAAGGTCAATATTCCCCCAAAATGATATTCCCTCCTGAATGTTATGTGTCCAAGAACATATCACGCCTATATCACCAAGTGGAATCCTTTCGATGTCTGTAATTTGTATTTAAGAATTGACTTTCACTTAGTGGAAGTATTACCTCTGGTCATTTATTCGATTTCATGGCTTGAAACGACCAAATAGAAACGGAATTATGACACCGTATGCATGAACTGAACTTGTGTACAAAATACACATACAAGCGCCCATCAAGACGCAATACACTGTCGAATTCCATGACTGGCAACAATAGCTAGATTCAGAGAAGGGCACGAGAGACGCGGAGAAAGGATTTGCATATTGTGTTACTGAAGAACACAGACGGCAACTTAAAGTTCTGGAATACAAGCAAGAACTAATCTCCATCGATCTATACCGAACTGAAACCTTAAGGTGGTTTTGATGTTGGACACTCAAACACAACACAAGCAAAATGAGACAATTTTGATTAAAACTGACCATGCCAGAACAAACCTTTTGGAGTTGCCTGAAAAGAAGTAAGTTCAGTTCAGTTCTGCTGTGCCAAAACATGTGTTTTTTTAGAATTTGTTCATCACTGGCACACACGACAAACATAAAGGATAACTTCATTTATTGCTCCATAGTAAAAACTGTCGTGGTCATTCGAAGGTATAGAGTCATTACCATTTTCGAAAATTCACGGAAACTTGCAAATGAGAACAAATGTCATCTTGTTGACTATTCAGTGCAAGGTTCGTACAAACCTCCACCAATATTTTATTGAACACGTATTTTAGAGTAACCTTTCCTTTCGTTCCCAGACACTATAAAATCTACCAAAATGGTAACTGAAAGTTTCCAGACAGGACAAATCAAATATCTAAATTATATGATGCCACAAAATTGATTGGAATGACTCTAATATGAAATGAAGGACTGACATATGTTATGGCTACAAATTCTATTCGGCAAGAAATATTGACCGAGAAATAAGTTTATTTATTAAATCTCAAAGCATATGGGGGAGTGGGGGTGCTCAGAAAATGAACTCCAGACATTGTATCCATGTGGGAAATTGACCACTGCCTACTTCTGTTTGAAATGTATGTTTCCACTGTGAGCAAAACATCTTCTCAACAGATGCATACTGACAAGAAGAGGGATTACTTCATTTGTTTCTTCAGCCTCATCTTGGCGACATGAAGTCATACACCGAGAATAAGTATCTTCATACTTTCAAAATACTGTCATCGAAAGACGGTATATCGGCTAGATTATCATAGATTAATCAAAACTACTTTGAGACCATTTCTCAACAACATACAAAATCGGGTTATGGATCGCCAACAACCGAAATTAGTTCAACAAGGCTGGGACGGGGATTAACAGTACGTTTGCTAAATGCATGGAGCTCAGCTAGTGATTGGAGGGAAAAAATAAATGCATAAGGGACTGTTCATACTATTCCGCTGGGGGTAGGGACAGGGAGTGATGATAATTTGTATGGAGAGGTATGTGCAATGTGAATGCCCCCTTCACCCCACCCCCGACCGCAGCGTTTATGTACAAGGTAAGTGTGATGTACAAATACAATTGCCAGAACGGGAAGGTTCTACAGCGAGAGTACTTAAAGTTAAGAGTGTCACATACCAAAGTAACCACAACAGAAGAATAGTTTGTTTTGCAAAACTTTATTCCTCCCCTTAAGATATAAGTAACCCCAATACCTATACTAAACTAATTCTACAGGTGCAAATACAACTAACTAATCTAATTACCTAACCTAGCTACATATACAGTTCTGTCTACCACTTATATTGCTAAAGTTCTAATACTACTACTACTACTACTAACTACACTAAAATCCTAATACCCTCACTAATATAGATAATGATTACATATAATCCCAATCAGAAACTAAACAATTGAACTAAATAACAATAAAGGAATTTGCCACTCAGAGAGAACACTTTCTCTTTACAATGTAATCAGAATGTCAGTGCACTTTGGTTCCACTTGGTGACGTCATGGTATTTGTGTGGTATCCCTCACACCCAGGCGATGGTTTCCCTCACGGAGTTTAAGGGGCCTGTGTAATGGTTGATGGCTGTGCCATCCACATCTCACATTACTAGGAGATACATGCTCCTTGTACAACAGGGAAGACTCTTGTCTGTCTCCTTACAGGCGGAGATAATACCCCTCTCCTTACTTTAAGGATAACCGGCCAGTTCCGGGACACTACAATACAATATAAGTAACTACAGTTACTCAGTAAGACATGTGTCAATGTCTTATACTTTATGCATGTACTTTACTCCGATTTACATATTTGAAAGTGGAACAGTTTTTGTGGAACGATAACATTCAAATTTTGAATGGCTTTGTGGCTATATAGTGTTACAATATGCACATATATCTAGAAATACTACATCAGTAAAACAATTTCTTGCTACATCTACTCAATCAATAAATACAAAAGTAATAATGATAATAAAAACTTACGCCAGCCAGCGTGAGATGCAATCCCATACAAAAGTTGGACCCATACAGGTGAACACAGTGGTGATTCTGGCTGACTGTGCAGATTACTACCCTTCCTCACTATTTATATTGACCTCCCATACCCAAGCTACTCAACACCTCTCTATTGTTTACAAATTAACACCCCAGCTCTCTGGCCATACCTGGTCACGCTTCCCTGAACATAACCCTGTTCCCATAGTATTACCGAACATAATCTAACAACAACTCCCAACAATATATAACACACTCTAACAATACCATACTACATCTATTTACAGTACCATAAACTAATTATATAAACGAAATCATCTGTGATCTTGACATCACTCCCCTCTTCAAGTAATTGTACACAAGTACAATTATATATTACACTCAAGATCACATTTAAGTTTGTTTTAATGCATAAATATCATAAAACACAATTGTCTAAATGTACAATAGCACAGTAATACATAAGAAATAACTGCTGACAAATAATCTGGATATGCAGAGAGTACATTATTTACACACTGCCATACACATAGTATGACTAGGGTGAACACCGGCTCAAGAGATCAGCCCCAACATTCTCACTTCCTTTGATTGCACGAATTAGAAATCTGTAGGGTTGCAAAGTCAGGGCCCACCTCATCACTCGTCCATTGGTCATTTTTGCCTTGGTCATCCATATTAAGGGCTGATGGTCAGTCTCCAAAATAAATTCTCTCCCATACAGATATCTTTCTAACTTCTGTATTGCCCACACAATAGCCAAACACTCTTTTTCTATTGTAGAATACGCTCTCTCACGATCTACTAACTTCCGACTCACAAACAATATTGGAAATCGCTCACCTTCCTGTTCTTGTAGCAGTACAGCTCCGATTCCAACGTCAGAAGCGTCTGTTCTTACCAAGAATGGTTTCTTCAAGTCGGGTAGTTTCAAGATAGGAAAACTTGACATATGGGTTCTTAACGTAGTGAAAGCTAATTCCTGGCTTTCTGTCCATATTACCTTGTTTGGCTTTCCTTTCTTTGTGAGATCAGTTAGAGGAACTGCTATGGCTGCATAGTTTGGGATAAATTTCCGGTAGTACCCGGTCAGTCCCAACAACGCTCTCACTTGTTTCTTGGTTTGAGGTCGCTCCACATTTAGGATCTTTTCTACATTCTTACCTTCTGGTCGAATTAGACCACTACCCACCTTGTGCCCTAAAAAGTCCAGATGTTTATATCCCACTTTTACCTTTGAAGGTCGAGCTGTAAGATGGAATTGTCTTAACTTCGTAAATATTGCTCTCAGACTTACCATGTGGTGTGACCAGTTCTCAGTTCCTTCTATGATGTCGTCTATGAAGTTGTCTGTATTTGGTATGTTGTGCAATACTTGTCTCATCAGTCGGGAAAATACTGCAGGTGCATTAACTACTCCAAATGGCATCACCTTCCATTGGTATAATCCATCAGGAGTTATAAATGCTGTCAGTTCTTTGCTACTCTCTTCCATTGGAATCTGCCAATATGCTTTGCTTACATCAATTTTGGTAAGATATTTACAGTTCCGTAACCGTGCAAAGATGGAATCAGCTAATGGAATTGGTTCGGCATCAAATACGGTCACCTGATTCAGTTTGTGAAAATCGGTACAAAATCTGTAAGTCGAGTCAGGCTTCTTCACAAGTACAATGGGGGATGCATATGGTGACTGAGAAGGTTCTATCAACCCCATGTCTAACATTAGCTGTATCTCCTTAGCTACAACATCTCTCATATGATGAGGAAGTGGATAGGGCTTGGATCGTATAGGCTCATTACATGTCAGCTTGATCTTATATTCCATACAATCTACCTTCCCTGGTAAATCACTCAGTACATCTTTGAATTCACTTATGAGCTCCTTCACCTCATTTTGTTGCTCCTCTGTCAAATCTTCAGAAATGTCTACATCCTGATACGTTTCCTTAGAAACTAAAGAAGGTGAAGCTATGTCTAACATACTCACCTCTTCAGCCTTGACATCCACCAGACCAGCACTGACATGCACAAGTTGAGCTATGCTGACGTCACATACAGCTGTGTCCTTGACCTCCTCTCTCTCAATGTACCTTTTCAGTAGATTGGCATGATAGGTTTTAATCTTGTTACCAACCTGTATTCTGTAATTGCCAATGCCAAAGGTATCCAGTATTTCATATGGCCCTTTCCACTGCAGCAACAGTTTGTTTGAATCAGTGGGCAACAGAATTAATACTTTATCACCAACCTTCATTTTTCTTGGCTTGGACTTCACATCAAAGAACTTTTTGTATTTACATGCTTTCTTTTGAAGTTCTTGCTGTGCTACGTGAATAGTCTCCTCAAGACGGTTTTGAAGATCTAGCACATACTCATATGTGGTTCTTACCTCTGGATTTGGTATATCTCTTGTCCAGATTTCCCTCAGAATCTGTACTGGTCCTCTCACAGTGCGTCCATATAAGAGTTCAAATGGGGCAAAACCCAAACTCTCTTGAGGTACCTCTCGGTAAGCAAATAACAAAGCAGGTACATACCTGTCCCAGTCATTTGGTCGTTCTGCACACATCCGTTTCAGCATCGTCTTCAAGGTTCCATTGAACTTCTCCACTAGGCCATTGCACATTGGATGATAAGGGGAAGTAGTAAGCTGATGTATGGACAATAGTCTACTTACCTCCTTCATCACGCCTGACGTGAACTGGGCTCCCATGTCTGTTAATATCTCCTTGGGGATACCAACCCTACTGAATATCTCGAACAGAGCTTCGGCAACATATTCCGTCTCTACTCTGGGTAAAGCTACTGCTTCTGGGTATCGTGTTGCATAATCAACCACCGTCAGTATATACCTATTACCCTTGTCTGTGACAGGATACAATGGACCAATCAAATCAACAGCTACCCTCTCAAATGGCACTTCAATTAATGGCATTTGTCCCAGTGGTATTTTCCTTACCTTTCCCTTCGGCATGGTACGTTGACAAATATCACAAGACTGAACATGTCTTCTGACATCACCAATTACTCCTGGCCAATAAAACTGTGAGATTACCCTATCTAGAGTCTTCTTGATTCCAAGATGTCCACCCATCAGTGCTTCATGACATACCTTCATTACCTGTGTGCGCAATCCAACCGGTACTACTGCCTGTACAACTTGTTTACCATTGTCCATTTTATTGGAAGTATGCTTCCTATACAGCATATCATTCTCCACAAAGTAAGAGGAAGTACTATGTCGGGTCTCCCTAATCTTACCTTCTTCCACTAATTTTCTTATTTTGTTCAGACTTGAATCCTGATGTTGTAGGGATACGAACTCACCTCGACTCAGTGTCAACCCAACAGGTTCCAATGTCTTCAAGGGTTCCATGCCTACTTGGCGTACTCTTCTCTGGCTCCTTGTCTCTACAGCACCTACTGTTTTAATGTCCTGCTTATCCCACATCAAGTCTGGATCTCCTGGCTCTCTAACTCCGGGAATATTGCCCAATATTAAGTCACAGATTGGTGTGTCCATACATGCTGCTCTCACCATACCCGTGTAAAAGGGCGTATTTACAGTAATCCATGCTACCGGAAGTGTCAAGATCCTGCTATCTGCTAATTTACAAGATTGTGTTTCTGAAGTCAAACATGCATCTTTTACCATTGACCTCCTCACTATTACACCGTTACATCCCGTGTCTCTAAGCACATCTACTGGAGTGTCGTTTACCTTTCCCTGATAAAATGGCATGCGGTGATCTTTGGTAAGCACACTCCCTGAGGCTACATCTGCTTTAGTAACCTCCTCTGAAGTTGCTGCATCACCATCTAGAACTTCATGTATGCAGGGCTCTACTTTTGTGTTATCTGGATGTATTAGAGACATGTTTGTGTTGTCTTCACTCACCTGGATACTTGCCACTTTAAACTTGGGTTTCTTGCACTGTGCTGCCAAATGCCCAGTTTGATTGCAGTTGTAACATGTCCTTTCCTTAATCGGAACAAATTGTTTGGAACAAGTACCATGTTTACCTGATGCGCTACCCTCGACTATTTTCCCTTTGGAAACCTGCTTGTCAGTTTGACCTGGAATAACTGGTCTATTGTATCTTCCATGACTCGTACCTCTAGCTTCTATAAATTGCTCTGCTAGTCTAGCCATTTCCATCGCGTCTTTTGGCTTTCTCTCTCTCAAGAATATACCCAGATCCCTTCCAGTCACATTCAAAATCTGTTCACGCAGCAGCAAATCTCTCACACCTTCGAACGTCTTTTGTGTACCACTTAGTTCAATCCATCTGTTGAAATAGTTCTCAATTCTAACTACAAATTGTGTGAAAATCTCACCTGTTTCAGTTTTAGCAGTCCTAAATTTCTGATGGAATCCATCCTCAGTCATTTCATAGCGTTTAAGTAATGCAGTTTTAACTGCATTGTAATTTTCAGCCTCAAAGGCATTTAACCGGGAGTATACTTCTAAAGCCTTACCTTTCAGCAGAGTACACAGGTAAGCTGCCCAATGGGACGGGTCCCAGCCTTGCGCTGTAGCTACACGTTCAAACCTTTGCAGATATGCATCAATATTGTCATTGTGGTCGTCAAATGGAGGCATTTTAGGCATCTTGGGAATGGCTGCCGATCTATTCTCTCCTACCTGCCCTTCTTGATTTCCTGCCGCACTCTTTTCTAACTTGGCTAGTTCTATTCTTTCATTTGACTGTATTTTACACTTTTCTTTCTCCAATTCTAATCGTTCTCTCTCTCGTTCCCATTCTAACCTTTCTTTCTCCTTTCTTTCCTCCAGTTCTAACTTTTTAATCTCCCGCTCCCTAGCTCTTTCCTCCCGTTCGAGCCTGTCCTTTTCTTTCTCATTCTCCAACTCCATTTGCTCTTTCACAAACACTCTCAAATCATCTTTCTCATACCCTAAACTCTGACCCAGTTTGATAAGTTTGTCAATGTCCATAATTGTCTGTATGAGGGCAAAGCAGGGTACACAAAAAGTCAAACTGTCTGGAATAAATAGGGATCCTACCAAGAATAAAACCGGAGGTGATTTCCCATATATCCCAATGTTCAAAATGTTCACGACGAACCAATGGCCTTAACTGACCAATAACCACAATACACCCTCCACCCTTGAATTCCAAATCATACACTCAAGGACGCAGAAGTGGTGCCGTATGTTCTAACCCTTCTTTATGGACACAAAGATTCTGCAGCGATATACAATCAACAACGCTACATCAAATGCGCTACAGAACACAACTAGGGTTCCCTTTGATAGTGACAAATAATCTAATTATCCCACCGCTGCCACCAAAATGTCACATACCAAAGTAACCACAACAGAAGAATAGTTTGTTTTGCAAAACTTTATTCCTCCCCTTAAGATATAAGTAACCCCAATACCTATACTAAACTAATTCTACAGGTGCAAATACAACTAACTAATCTAATTACCTAACCTAGCTACATATACAGTTCTGTCTACCACTTATATTGCTAAAGTTCTAATACTACTACTACTACTACTAACTACACTAAAATCCTAACACCCTCACTAATATAGATAATGATTACATATAATCCCAATCAGAAACTAAACAATTGAACTAAATAACAATAAAGGAATTTGCCACTCAGAGAGAACACTTTCTCTTTACAATGTAATCAGAATGTCAGTGCACTTTGGTTCCACTTGGTGACGTCATGGTATTTGTGTGGTATCCCTCACACCCAGGCGATGGTTTCCCTCACGGAGTTTAAGGGGCCTGTGTAATGGTTGATGCCATCCACATCTCACATTACTAGGAGATACATGCTCCTTGTACAACAGGGAAGACTCTTGTCTGTCTCCTTACAGGCGGAGATAACACCCCTCTCCTTACTTTAAGGATAACCGGCCAGTTCCGGGACACTACAATACAATATAAGTAACTACAGTTACTCAGTAAGACATGTGTCAATGTCTTATACTTTATGCATGTACTTTACTCCGATTTACATATTTGAAAGTGGAACAGTTTTTGTGGAACGATAACATTCAAATTTTGAATGGCTTTGTGGCTATATAGTGTTACAATATGCACATATATCTAGAAATACTACATCAGTAAAACAATTTCTTGCTACATCTACTCAATCAATAAATACAAAAGTAATAATGATAATAAAAACTTACGCCAGCCAGCGTGAGATGCAATCCCATACAAAAGTTGGACCCATACAGGTGAACACAGTGGTGATTCTGGCTGACTGTGCAGATTACTACCCTTCCTCACTATTTATATTGACCTCCCATACCCAAGCTACTCAACACCTCTCTATTGTTTACAAATTAACACCCCAGCTCTCTGGCCATACCTGGTCACGCTTCCCTGAACATAACCCTGTTCCCATAGTATTACCGAACATAATCTAACAACAACTCCCAACAATATATAACACACTCTAACAATACCATACTACATCTATTTACAGTACCATAAACTAATTATATAAACGAAATCATCTGTGATCTTGACAAAGAGTGCATGTGAAAATTACGATGCATCAACCCAAACGCCATGAGCAGGAAGTAGATTGTGAGTGCGTTTTGTGGTTAAACAGTTCACAATCAATGTCAAATCAAAACTGCTTTCATGGGTGATATCATCACATCTCATGGAGGTGAAATCCTTGATAACCTGGACGCTATCCCTTACACATATATTGGGGAACAAATATATTCAACAATCACTCCCAAAGATTACCTGTCCTGCTGACATACAAAGATGGTTTTGTCTAACTGCTTGTATAACAAAGAACGTTGTAGTGTATTCTGCAAGCAGCATGCATATAAATCAACATGCTTCCTTCAACACGACTTGTCGTTAAATGTAACTGGTGATGTCCCTGGTGACTGCTGACCAGACCAAAGCATATCCATCAGATTGTCAGCCTGAGGTATGCTGGCTGCATGTATGGCTCCTCAACAAATTAAATATCAGATGATGAGACAAATTAATACAAAAACATTGTGAAATCAGATGGTCATCTGACAGCTGCTATGACGTTCCCGTCAGGTAGAGGAACTTTCATAAACCAAGTCATAGTCAATTTTAATTCATTCAAAAGTTGAATGGTGTCACCACTGCTTTAGATTTTCCTATTTCGACTTCATGATCAGCGTAATTTCACATATGTGATTTAAGATAAGGACAAACTTTGTAGATGAACCACTACTTTAGACGCATGAGAAGGCGTTTCGATACAGATTCTTGTATCGCTGTCAAGCAAATATACAAGAATCTGTGTTCATCCATAAAATGTATCCTTATCTGATTCACCAACATGCCACTCAAAGATGTTAGATGATTTCAGCTATATGAAAGTATAGTGACAATTTCTTGGAATTGAAATGCTAATATGTAATGTGGAAATCAGTCAATAGCAAGACCAAATCCCACATCACCATATTCTTCAAAACGTAATTTGGTAGAACAAGATTCTGATGTTATGATTGTTTACATCTACCGTATTTCTGCGAACAATTGACATATCTTTTTCTATGTCGCAGATCTCATCAGTAGCTGCAAATCTTCACTATCTTACATATGCATGAGTATACAACGTCGTAACATCGTACTGGGAGATGCGCTGGACGAGTAGACGATTCGAAAGAGATGACTGGCCATCAATCGAAAGAGACCAGAAGCTGAATTCTGTCCGACTGTCTGTGTGGACGTCAAATTGTGACTTTATCATAAAGTTACGTCACAATATAATTTATAACTGTAATTTATAACTCCCCTCCGACATAAATTTGAACCGCGTATTGGGAAACTTCGTGTTGTGTCATAATTACGTGAATTTCTTCTTTTTTTGTAATTTAATTTTTACAACAAATCAATTAAGAATGTAATTAATTCGGTCGTCTTTGAAAACGCATTGATACAGGAGACGTTCAGAGGAAAATTCTGTGTTATTCTCAACTCACTTCTGCAATATTTGTTAAAGCATGATTGAGCTTGTACAAGTGTTGCTTTCCCAATAATAAGAACAAGTCAAAACAGAGTCAGTAAAACATTTTCTTGCAGCCAAAAATAATCAGTTTATCAAATTAAAGTGAGTTTGAGGAGTTATCACAAGCTTCTTTTAACAGTGATGAAAATATGTACTTTTTATATGTACACTGTTGAGCATCGCCTCTATACATATATCTCCTCGTGTATGTATTAATATATGTAATATATATACCTGTAATATCATATGTAGGATGATATATCTCAGCATTAAGATTCATTCTTCTGACGAAAGATCATGGTCATTGGAACATGTTCTGCTTTATACCCGTGATAGCAATATGTACCATAAAACCATTTATCTTCATATGTGTTGTAAGAATGTTGGTATAAGCGCTATTGATTCCCTACATGTGCGACTCTTGACGTTCCGTGATCTGAATTACACGGGGAGTGCTAGTTCTGTATAGAAGCAGCTTTTAACCGTATGTACATTGCCTCTCCATCACCACTGATGAGGATGCCCGTGGCGTTGAACCGGGCCTTGTACTTCATATGATACTGGCGTAGTTCAATTCTGTCAGTCACGAATCGTGATATAATTGGGATCCCAAACTGTTCACATGGTATTGCTGTAAACCGCATGGTCATTGGCCTAGAAGAAGCAAATTCACAATCCATCAATCAGTCCTACGCAGCTATTCATCTTTTCACAAAACGGAAGTTTTCATATCGTTCTAGTGTCAGCTAAATCTTAGGTGTTTTTTTTTAATTTGTTTCACTTACGCCACATTGAAGACACGAGGGAACATTTCAGAATCTGACACATTAAGAACTTCCATTCCAGTGCACGTTATGACATGTCTTTTTCTCAGGTGAACAATTGACTTACTTTCCAACGTGTTTGTGACGAGTGCTCAGGATGGATGAAAATACATATTCGATGTGGTCGGATAAGTAAAAATGGGCTTTGATAGCTTTTCGCGGAGATTTTTTTACACCAGTGCGGTTTCAGGAAACAAACTTTGTAGTAACAGTAATAGTCATATCCTGACACACAGCGTGCTCACAGCGCTACGTACATTACTATCCTAGGTCATACGACAATCTCTCACTTTCCGATACGTTTTCAACTCCTTGAAGATTATACAGCCATGCTGCGTGTTGGACTCAATGAACTAAACACTCACATTGCCACGGGTACCCATTTTACAGCTGGGTGAACTGAGATAATGTGGATCTAAGCATCTTGGCCAAGGATACTACACAAATGTGCCCACCTCTGGACCCGAATCTAGGTGCCTCCATCTTTTTGTGAAACATGTGAGTCCCACTGTGAGCAGTGTTTTATCAGAACATTTCTTTGGGATATTTCAATAGAGCTTCTAGCCTATTGAAAATTTTGAACTATGACATGGTCATTGCAATAGTTCGGGATTTTCATGTCACGTGACCATACTTCATCTCAATTCATCCAACAACATTCCACCCTACCCAAGCGAAGAAAACAATCAATATTCAACATTTCAGTGCGTGAGTGAGTACATTTCGACGTCAATTTTAGCAATATTCAAGCAATACGGGAGAAACTAGAAATGGCTTTCGCACATTGTACCCATGTGTCAAATCGAACGTGGGTGTTCGGCGTTACGAGCGAATGCTTTAAACATTAGGTTACCCCACTACCCCTCAACATTTCAGAGCTTGCTCGTAGCCGAATACAGACCATCTATATGAGAAACATTATGGCACTGGATATCACGTCGGAACCAAGTGACACCAGCAGCAATCACGTCAACAATATTGTCCGATATTCCAGTGAGCATTAGAATTTCAATTTGGTCCAAGCGATAAATCAAACTCCTTTTTTTAATTAAAGTTTAGATAAATGAAATTGTTTATTGGACAGAATTTCCATTTTACGTTGATTTTGAATGAAATGTTCTTTTGAGTAACCTTTTGTTTTAATTCCCAGACACTCAAAAACTTTAGGAGAAATTGAAATCTATCTTATACAACTTTATTTTTCTGGCAGAATTGATTACAAGTTTTAGTTAAGTTAAGTCTGAAATAATCGAATATGTAAATAATATCTATATAAGTAGAATTCTCCCGTGAAATAAAGAATTGACAAATTGATTAAAACTCGTAGGCATGATCCTGTTTTCATTTTGTCAGTGTCGGAGGCTCCTGGCAAATTTGATGTGATCACCTGTCAAAGGAAAAATGCAGTTAAGGTACTGTTTTACAAATGCTGATAGATGATAGTTGTTTACGATCAACATGTAACTTTCCAACTAAGTTCATATTGTGAGAAGTAAAAACTTAAATCGATCGTGTTCCAGATCCGGTGCAGCACGTTCGTTTAGATCTAACAAAAAACTTTATTTTTCAGTGGTTCCATTTAAACTTTAACACTGTACCGACTCTCAAGTCTGTGTTTTTAGAACATTCTTCATAAAATATCTCGTTGAGTTTAATTGACATCATATGTGTCTATGTAGTTCTGGGGGGAGAAGGTTTGGAGGTTTGTTTGGCATTTTCAGTACTGTTTAGGTGTTTGTAAACTTTTGGACTCATTGAAGGACTGCAAGATCCATAACGAATATGGAATATGAACTGTGACATCTGGCATATTCAACAGGGTGAATGGTGGAAATAATATAAAAACACCACATTCTTGACCAAATTCGTCAGTTGGATACAACTGAATGGGTTTTCATTTGGATGGGTCTGGGTTATACACGTGTGCTCAATTAAAATGGCAAAGAGAAATAAACAATAAACTAGCAGCCAAACGAAAAGCCTCGGAAATAAAAGCGACAGTAAATTGTCAAAATAATTGTCAGACTGTTTGAAAATAGCTAAAAAAACATATCTCGAACACAACATGTCTACTCCCAGTAAACATTTGTACTTGTATTTCGTATTTTGTGAAAAAGTAGAAGTGCACAAAGTGACCCGTACCAGATTAAGGTTTAAAAGTTGACCACGTTTATACTCTTCCATCGTTTTAATCGATTGACAACCAGGAACATGCCTTGTTTATCACCAAAGCAGAGCAATCGGTATGTTTCTGATGGAACAGACACAAGAGCATGTGGCAAGGACCATGGGATGCTGCAAGTCCACCATCGGAAGACTTGTCACACGCCTATGACAGACTGGCAATACTGGGAGAGCTAGACTGAAGGTCACTACCCAACAAGAATACCGGTATTTACGGGTGTATCACCCGAGGAACCGATACGTCACCCTGACCTCATCAAGCGCCAACAGCATTGGACATCCAGTTAGCAGACAGACTGTGGCCTGACGATTCCGCAATCATGGTCTCTGTGCCAATCGACCTTTCAAGGGCATGACGTTGACGTGCCAATACCGAATTTACGACTGTAAATTTCCTAACATAGGTTTATGTCATGTAAACAGAAATGTACACCCGTTTAAAATACGTATGAATTATCACAGTTCTTTTTGAAGTTGGAATCGGTGTTATGATCTATTTCACAATTCCCTATGACAAATGCTACACTCTTTATGGGAATTCTTTCCAGGATAGATATTTCGGGTACGCACCTGCTCTAATGCACCAGAAATTGAGTTAATTATTCTCATTTGTTAAATTACGTATGTCGTCTGCTTCATGATGGCACAAAAGGAAAGAGAAATCCATGATGTTATTAGCCCTCAAAGCATGCAGGCATGTTGGTTATTAACTGATCTATGGTGGCAAATTCCTGAAAACGCATCATATCCGGAGATCAGTCGAAGTAACAGGACCAGAACAAGTGACGCTCGCAGGGAATAGCATCGTTTCCAAAGAGAAGAGAAATCTTTAAAGACGTAGTTCCCTGAAAGCACAAACACTGTAGCAAGGTAAGGTGTTATGTCTATAAGAAGAGAGTTGAAACGACAGGTCATATCCTTACAATCATTAGGGAGAGAATGGGGTTATGTTGGGATGGGATATGTTTGTTTGTGGCAAAAGGACAAAGGGCCATGGAAACCATTATGCCAAGACCACATCCCACAAATCTAGATTCAGAGTGCAGTGCACAGATAGAAATAATATTCAAGCGATGAGGTGCCATGCCTGTCCACTACGTATTAACATTACTGAACATGTTATGAATTCATGACACATGCACGCGCACACGCACACACGCCTTTGAGAATGCGGCAGATTTTGAGCGCTAATTTGTGTGTGACAAATTTTGACGTCAACATGTGTATACTCCTAGTACATATTTGTTCTTTTTTAAAACTGAAGCCCTTTGCGCTTGTAACAAGTTTACATCGTTGCAACCTGTTGAGAACTGTTACGAACAAATATTCTTTGGAAGAAATAAAAAAGACGTTTTCACCCCCAAAGCACAGCTCAAGGAAATAGTTGGATCTCCTATCCAATTCCATCCCATCTCATGGAACGGTATACCGTGTACAGGCCAAACCCATAGTGCGTTTCATTCTGACAGTGATATTCCACAATCACGAACAACTGAATACGACTTTGTATCGAAAAACAATACCTCAAGCCACCAATAACATTCCTAGTGAATGGAAGTAAAAAACATAAAAATACTAAGGCAGAACGCCGCTGTAATTATACCGGTGTCATGGACTCCTATTGCTGATGTTACGGCATGTTTTCTAAGATTCTTTTTGGCCTATACTGACAGATTGATTTGATCACCGAGATAGTTTCAGCGGTAGTATCAGCCTGTTTTACAAATCCTGATGGATGATAGTTGTTTTACGACAATAGCGGTTAACCTTCAAAGTGAGCGTGGGAAAGAAAGTTATGTCGTGAGAACTAACCATTTCAATCGATTTTGTTTCTCTTGCAAAAAGGATGGTGGTTTCGATTTCGATATGAAATTAAATTTACTGATGGATTCAAATTTAAGATGTTGCAATGGATATAATCTGATAAAAACAATAAAAGTTAGAAACCGTTCCATAAATATCCTATCATGATGTACATAGAGGGTGTCGAAACAACCTGCATTCGAAACGGACTGGGGTAACCTAGCACTTAAAGCATCACGCCGAAGACAATTCAATTCCCTTTTCGGTACAGTGTGTGAAGTTAATTTCTGGTGCCCCTCGCAGCGATATAACTAGAATATATTGCTAAGAGCGGCGTAAAACTAAACTCACTCACTTATTCAGAACCGAGTTCTACACCTATCAACTTTGTCCACCTGCTGTACATGTCCTTACCATGTGTAACCCATGTCGATCTTGGCTTCATTGATCTTCAGCAACTCCTGCTTGTCGTAAGAGCATATTAACGAGATGGGGTAGTCAGATTCGATAACTTGGTTAACACACGTTATCGTGCCGCAGATGCGTAGATCTATGCTCATGGTGTTAACCACTTGATTGTCTGGCCCAGATCATTTACAGGGAGGGCCATTTAGCTGGGAAACTTATGGGTAGCGCGTTAAAAACGGCAAGCAAACAAACACACAAACAAGCAAACCTTAAGGGCGCACCTTTTCATAACGAATGCTTAAAACTCGTCCTGTGTGTCATCGTATCCGAGTTGCTCATGACATCACTCACTGGATTGTCTGGTGAAGACTAGAATTTTTACAGACCACCACCTACATACATTAGTGCGGCGTTAAACTACAATCAAACGAGTCCGCACACAACGAATAAGTCACATTAGATGACGGGGTCACCTTCGTCCCTGTGTGTGGATGACGCACATAAGATAAGCAGACAGAGAGATGAACAGGATATATAGGTGGGTGTATATCCGTACATTTGAGAGCAGATACATCTCACTGACATACAACGTGCGTGTACTCGAGATAGACTTCTCCACTCTGTCAGTATAAACTCAGCTCATGAGCCATGTCATTTCCTTCTGGAGACATCACAAAGACACCTCGCAACCACCTCATGCAACTTGTGGCGACTCCATCACTTCCCAGTCAATTAGAAGCAGACTAAATACTCGCAACATTAAAACTTATTTCGGTTCGACCATTCCTGAATGAACAGTAAGATCATATCATCAGCGTCGTAAATCTACGCACGTCAATACGTTTGGTCTCAATCTCTGGCTCAGGAACTGATGAAGTGCCTCACCACTGTTACCACAGCAACCAGTGATCGAGAGCTGGGAATTTCAAAGATGATTCTAAACTCACGAACAAGCCTACAGTAACGAAATTAAAACGAAAGTTTTCGCATTTTAAGGAAGGGTTCTTTTATTGACTGCATGTTCCCGGACTCAGTAATGCAATTGGAGCGTTAGGCGTTCACAAGTCCACAGTCTAAGCGAAGGAAACAGGGCGAAACATTCTCAATAATTGTGACATTGTGCGTTTTCGTCTTACCACTGGATCAATTATAACACTCCCCATGGGTGGAAAAATTGAGGTCTTTCACGACGACTGTGAAATGTTTATAACAGTAAAAGCTTCGACTCAATACAAAAGAGGAAAAAGTCTAACGAGACGCCTTAGCACGGCGCGCCTTGAGGGTTGAAGGATGGGGCGATTTGTATGACAGGAGCGCTCTAAAATTAACAAAATACCCTCTTGAAAATCTCACGACCGTACAAAGTAATCTTCGATAAGATTATTCAACATGACTTTTCTTCAGATTGGCCAGCCTAATGAGTTAGAAGACCCAATCCATATTAACAGAATTGCCGTTGTTAAGTAAGCTCGAACCTTCGAATAAATTTACCTTGTTCATTTTTTAGGATATTTTTCTACTAAATCCATTACAAAAAATTCCAATAGTGGGAAGGAAAGCTGTTATCTATTGATAATTCTATTATGTCTGGAATTGCCCATTAGTGGGAGTGCATTTTTTATGCAATGGGTATTGATTACCAACATAAATCGGGGAACGGTTCCATAAATAAAGAACTCGCATCTTCACTCTCGTTGTTAGCGCGGAACGGAAACAACAGTATCGTGTAACAGTCTGAAAACACGACCCATAATCTGCCATACCTCAGATGTGATGATAACTAATTCTTAGTGTACGCAATCGCCCACGTCGTCTCGTTACCTCATGTAGACAAACTGCCCTTCATAAATCGCTGAAAGGAATATTTTTCTTATCGTATAATTAGTGTAAAATACAATTAAGGGAAGTGCTTTGTTATTGCTCTAATAAAGCATTCAGTTTTCACTCAAAGACATGTTTGTAAATCAACAAAATTCGTTGATAACGTGTTCTTCCAGAAAACGATTCATCAAGTAATGTGAGGGATATTTTACGTGCGCTTCTTGCAACTACCATTTCAACATGAAACGGTTGACCAAGTCGTAGTTTTCTTGCAAGTACCGGGATGTGTTCTATATTTCTTGGGCGCTTAGGACACAAGCACAGGCGCTGGTGTCATTGCGAGAATAAAAGACTTCTTTTAAATATGACAATTTTGGGATGACCCCCGACCTGAAACGCTTCACAGTCCAATACATCTAATATATTGTACTGTGGAGCGTTTCAACTCAAAAGTTTCATATTTGAAAAAAAATAATCTTTAATCCTTGCAATGACACGACCGCCTGTGGAAACAAGGGGAGTTAGATAGTGTCTTTAGTTGTACGCCGTACTCAGCGATATTCCAGCTATATGGTGGCGGTCTACAGCAAAAAGCAGGGGTTGGGGGTTGGTGAAATGTCAATAGGTTAATGTGTCTTGTAGCAACAACAGTACACGAGCTGGTGACAGTATGTTGACAGATGAGTGAGTTTAGTTTTACGCCGCACTCACTAATATTCCAGCCATATACCGGCGGTTTCTAAATAATCGAGTCTGGGCCAGACACTCCAGTGATCAACAGCATGAGCATCGACCTGCGCAAATGGGAACCGATGAAATGTGTCAAACAAGCCAGCGAGCCTGACCACCCAAATCCTGTTAGTCGTCCCTTACGACAAGCATAGTCGCCTTTCCTGGCAGTCATGGGTTGCTGAAAGCCTTTTCTACCAAGGACCTTCACGAATCTGTTGACAGATGACTGGACTGCGCATCTGATAACAGCCCACATATGAAAGTACACATTATTCAAACTGCTTGAGATATATTTTATGATTTACTTTGTTTTTTCAAATCCACCGTAAGCAATATTACACCTATATGACGGCGTTCCGTAATTTATGGAATCTGTACCAGACAATCCGGTGACTGACATCATGAACATCCATATACGTAACTCGGACACGATGGCATGTGTCCACCAAGTCAGTTAGCCTCACCACCAGAGACTCCGTTAGTCGCCTCTTGTGATAAGCATGGGTTGCGGAAGACCAATTCTATCCGGATCTTCACAGGTCGTCATTATAAGAGTATATCTTTTGTGGATCCTTGAAGCTCATACAAGTTCTTCATCTCAGGTTTTCCATTGTTACAAATCTGATCTGAGGCATATGTTTTGAATTATGTTAAACATCTATACAAGTGTGGGCTGCTGAAGATCAATTCTCCAGACGTCTCTTTTAAGCATATGAACTTCCTTACTGTATCGTGGCTATTTCTGATTGTACTGAGTGAGCACCCTGATGGGGATAATCTAGAAATGTTATGCCAATTTTACCGCAGTGATATTGCTGAAATATTGCAAAAAGCGGCATGAAACAATATGCAGTTAGAGAGATTTGCGATAGAAGAATCAATTGAATAAGGTACAATAAATCTATACAATACATCATGGCGCCAGCCATTCAAATTTTCAGAACAGTTGTATTTCATATACCACATTTAAAGTCATGGACGGATCCAGTAATTTTGACCATTTGAACAGCGGGAACGGGGCTACCCATGCCATGTTAGAAACCGCTCCGCTTGTTTCGAACTACTGAAAACTGAATTTTCGAATCCCCACAAGGCTTCGAGTTAACAAGTACATGAGTGTGGTTTTACGCCTCTTTTGGTAACATTCAACCAATAACATTACCTGAAATCGGCTTCACATTTTCGGCAGAGGTAGGGTAGTTGTCAATTCACGATGGGCTAAACAGTGTAATACAAGTAGCAGTACATGTGGCAGTATATGAAATAAGGCCCTTCCAACTTGCCTAGGTTGGCAAGTTGGCAAGTTGGCAAGTTGGCAAGTTGGCTTCGGTTCGAAAAATATTTTTCATGTCAAAATATAATATCGCCATCATCAAAGGTACACACCTACGATGTTCGTAGTTCTTCACTGGGTTGTGACCTCACATTCCCAACCCCATGTTGAACAATTACACACGTTAAATATGTTTTATTCAACATTTTAAGCGGCAACTGGTAGTATATCAGACCGTTCTTCGACTCCATTTCCCCTTCCAGCTTCCGGTTCAACGGAGTGAAGGAACGGTAGGACATTATTCAATATGGAATACTTACAGTTACCTCCCCTGCTTCATTCGCCCATTACGCCAGAAGTGTTTTTATATAGAATAATTTTTATGAAACTTCTAACAATAGCGACGACAGACAAGCTCCAACAGGTTCATGATAAAAATAAGCAATATGGTATTTCTTCTTAATTTCTGCTTATTTCTTTATTTCCGTCACTTCGTTCAGCCGGAAGCTGGCAGGGGTTGGAGGCGAAGAACGATCTGAATACCACGAGTGGCGCTTAAAATGTTGAACAAAACATGAGTGAGTAATTATTAAACATGGGGTTGGATAAAACAAGAGTGAGTAATTATTAAACATGGGGTTGGAAATCTGCGAGCACAACCAAATGAGGAAATGGGAGTGTACCTTTGATTGTGGTGATATTTTACTTTGACATGAAAAATATATTTTTGATCGGAAGCGAGGGATGCACGTTGCCAGCCTTTGCTCGCTTCGCTCGTATATGGATAGACGTGTCATATTCTCTATGCTGCGCAACCCCATTTGCGCTACAGTTTGTCTGTGCCCAAACCTACTATCGTATCGCAAGCTCAAAGCACTGCGCTGACGTATTCAAACAGAGCGCGGAGTAAATAAATGTCTTAGATTCATCAGATTATTCATAATAACTAAGTATTATCATTTTTTGTGTTGTCTGGTCTGGTTAAATCCATTTTGTTTGCTGAAATGGATTGAAACTAGACCAGAATTTCCGGTTGTGGTTTTGGCTTATTTCAGACACTGACATGTTGTACCAGAATATTGTGTTTCTTGATAGAATATTACATAATGGTAAACAGTGCTAAAAGACGTGAAGCCAGAATGTATCAGGAAATGGATATTGTTGGCAATGTGACTGTGTACGTTATTGATTTCCTCATCAATAAGGTATGCAAATACGCTCATAATACAGACAAGAGTTGGTCGATAGTACGACAGATCGATGAGAGCAGTGATGTACTCTTATAGAGAGTTATACCATTCGAATGAACCATGTCAACTTGGAAATCCTTCATTCACTGACCAACCCCGGTCAATATCAGATGATTTTGATAAGATGCTATCCCTCATACATACACGTCAGGAACATCAACTGACCCTTAGCAGAGATCAAAGGTCGGCATGACCTTGATCCTTTCTGCCTGTAACGTTTCAGAAGATGGTGTCAAAGCACTGGAGTCCATTCCTCATCGGTGTCCTCGTGATCTGAGAATGTAAACATTCCCTGTTAACGCTGCATAGACAGCACCCGATTATGTTCTTCCCTCGGGGTAATTTGTTTAGATACCCACCAAACAAACAGCGCTATCCTTGTAATGAGATTAATCTTTGATGATTTTAGGAGACCTAAGGCTTGTGCAGCGCGTATTTGCATATAGACAGG
The DNA here is from genome assembly GCF_037392515.1 of Haliotis asinina. Taxonomy (NCBI): domain Eukaryota; kingdom Metazoa; phylum Mollusca; class Gastropoda; order Lepetellida; family Haliotidae; genus Haliotis; species Haliotis asinina. The sequence goes on along the minus strand of NC_090294.1, from coordinate 46,033,605 downwards.
ATTTCTACAATAAATATACTGTTATTGTTAGACCCATCTGTTCCGGAGCAAGTACTCAGTTGAAAAGAGCACCTGTTACTGAACACGAAACTCAACCCGATTCGTTTACATATAAACGTATTTGCTTTAAGCGGCAACGCCGCATTTCATCTATCTATCCAAGTGTAAACACGTAAACATGATTGATAAACATGACCCAAATACTTTATTCACACTGGCCTTAAATACAGGCATTGGGGAACGTGTATGAATGTATAATCCTTCAGGGTGGTTAAACAGCGGAACAGTATTCGAAAACATTATTAAACTCATTACATTTTAAATCACCTTACAGAGGAATTTTGCGGAAGGATTCCTTGTACACATAAGCTGGGGACGGCCTGCGGACAGTAACTAACGATCGCGTGATACATTTAACATCACCACTTTGTGAAACATGGAGAAATTGCTATGTACGTTTAGCTTCATCACACGCGGGCGTACATAAATAACACTGTTTTAAAGCGTCCAATTAGAGAAATGTCCAGGAAACATGTTGTGGGTGGCAACAAGTATTTCACTATCAGTATTTGCATAAAAATATCATTCAATGTGTAGAATGGGCACTGTCTTTGTTATCACCGTTTATTGTGATTATATTTGGTGCCGAAGTTTATTTTTATAAGAAAATTTGTTTTTGTAAATTTGCTGATTTAGTATGTAACAAACATTTTCCTTCTATTTGGTAATTTCAACCCTCCATTGTCACTAAAAGCTTCCTGAAATATCCGCTCTGATTGCTGTTTCCGTAACTTTTCAATAGACAGTCTACTATCTTCTGTACACATCCGCCATGTATTGCTGCAGATTGTAATAAAGTCCCATGAGGCTATTCCACCAAATATAGCACAGAGTAGGACGATCCCAATTGTCCCAATGCTCTGGGCTGACCGGCGCTCATCAGATACGCTAATGTATTTCCTTTGTGTCGAAGATAAATTCTTTTTGTCGACTTTTATCTCACGGACTATTTCTTGTACAATTACCTCCATTTCTTCAGACGTCAGTTCTTCCGGTAAGAAAGCAGCACAAGGACACCTACAGAGTGAACTTCCGTTTGAGGCGGAAGTACTTCCAGCGGCGGTTGTAGTCCGAAGGTCGTCACGTTTCCTTGGAGCTGAATTGGTCCCAATGTCGACACCTGATGTGTCTGCAGCGACAATACCCCGCTGATTGTCCGTTGTGGTCGTTGTAGAAGAGATTGAATGAGATGGCTGGCCTTTTACAGAATCGGGCAACATTTTTTCTATTGAAGAAGGACCGGGCTGAAGTGTAATTGAAAAGGGTACAATTTGAAACCCAGACGATGAGCTCGTTTCGGTTCCACTGTCGTAATTTGTCAAGTCGAAAACACCAGTTTTGTCTTTCAACGTTGACGTTGCACTGCGCGACTCCATTAAAATTGAAAGGACATCCGACGTAAATACTATATTAGGAATTTGCAAGGTGGGCGTCGAATGTAACAGGCCTCCGACGTAGTCATATGTCATGAAAGAATTCATTGCTTTTGGTGTTGATTCTGCAGACGTCGTGGGCATGTTAATGAAGTCATATGAGACTGGAACAGCTAAATAGGAATACAAGTTTGATGAATAGGCGTAAGAATCAGAGACAATGTCTGTGATAGAAAAGCTGGTCTGTAATGTCATTGATTTAATAGACTGTGTTCGTCCACCGTTAGCAACTGAGTCTGACGAAAGATGGCTACTTCGTCCACTCCAATATGAATTGAACGGAGATGAGGGTCGGATCAATGTGACCGTAGACACTGGGGGTGTCTGGATATTTTCAAAAAGGGTATTTGTCATGGGTTCGTGGGAAGATTTGATTGTGGGCGTGAACTGATCAGACAGTTGTAAATTTGCTGAGGAGGATGTGTGGATGGTGGAGATGATGCTCGACTCCCGTGACGTTTCCGGTGCGTCGAGCATGTCAGCTTTGCTTTGAGTTGATTCGGTAAAATGTTCAGTCCAGCAACCTCGATCTGGGATGGAAGAGATGTAGTTGGACGGGACCGGGTATCGGTTAACAAATGCTGCAAAGAGAGGAAAACATAATTACGTCCAGGAGAACACGTGACACATTCGTGTGGGCACTGCAATTTGCTCTGCAAAGTTGCTTTCCTTGGATAGTTCGAATGTGTGTGATATCTGGTTCAACACTTATTTCTAAAACATACGTATCAGCGAAAGAAACGCAATTTTCGAAAACATTGAAATCCCATGAAAGTGAACTTCTATTTAAAAACTTGACACAAAAGCAGAGTTGCGCTTCTTTTGCTGTTCAGTATATCTGTACGCCGATATTTACTCCCAGAAATGGAGGTCATAAATGGCCAGATCTGCAGATAGTTCACTGACGTAACAACCGGTGTAAATAGGGATTTACGTACCAATTACAGATAGGGATTGACTTAAGAACCAGTCATTGAGTAACTAATTGAAAACAGGTAGTAACTAGTTCAGGCAGGTGTTGACCACAAAAGGCAGGTTCGAGTAGTTTAAACTCGTAACAACAGATACTGGAATGTACTGACGTTACAAGGGCAGTGGGGTAGCCTGGTGGTTAAAGCGTTCGCTCGTCACGCTTAAGGCCAGGATCTATTCCCCACATGGGTACAACGTCAGAACCCGATTTCAGGTGTCCCCCCGTCTTGATATTGCCAGAATATTGCTAAAAGCGGCGTAAAACTGAACTCACTGACGTTATAACAGGTAGAGATGGTTGATCCATATAACAGAAGATTATATATTGGGATTGACGTAAGAACAGTCACGTGATTCATGCAGCAAAAGGACTGACGTAACAACAGTTACACGTGATTCATGCAGCAGAAGGATCGACGTAACGAGATACATGATTCATGCAGCAGGACTGACGTAACGAGAGCTACACATGATTCATGTAGCGGAAGGACTGACGTAACAACAGATACACATGATTCACTTAGCAGAAGGTTGAAATTAGGATTGCCCTAGCGGCAAAATCACATAGTCGTAATACGCAGCAATAGTGAGAGAGTGAGTACGTTTTTACGCCGCTTTTAGCAATATTCCAGCTATATCACGACGGTGCACGCCAGAAATGGACTTCACACACTGGGCGCATGTGGGGACGCGAACCCGGGTCTCCAGCGTGACGGACGGACGCTTAAACCATTAGGTTACACCATCGCTACACGCAGCAATAAGTTGAAACAGGTGTAACATGTCACAACAGATTCATATGTTTATATGTAACAATAGGTTCGGATAGTTGTAACACGTAACAACTGCCTCAGATTATTTTATCTGTAACAACAAGAAGCGCAGATAGTCAAGTCGCGTGTGCTATTGGTGATTGAGCATAAAATGAGGTCCCATTGCCTGTTACAGGGATTCACTACGTTTGCTAGGTTTTAGCTTTGTCTCCACTTCAACGGGTGGATATTAGCTTCTAACTGTTCCTCGTGCGTTTGCAGTTCAGTACCTTTAAAACAGTTCTTCACATGCAGTTCTGCAGCGTCGTCTTTCTCAAGGGTCAAGACACCCACGTCTAACAGAGGTTCTAGCTGAAAATGCAGTAAGCATGAGTTGTTCGTGTAGTGGTATGTGAGTGCCCAGCACTCCAGCTTTCCAATCTCCATCTCTCCACACCGGGTCTGGCATTGTGATGCTGTTGCGTCTTTCAGTTCTCGGGTGGCCATCATGGAACCAGGGTACTTCACCCCCCGCCAGATGTCAAACAAGCAAGCACCTGAAAATCACATTGCACATTTTGTTTGTTGTCCACGCCCACACAGCCATATTACAGGTATATGACGGCGTGTTTTTTGTTGTTGTTGTTGTTGTTTTATGTATTATCGACAGACGCGTAGCCAGTGATATTGCTCGTATAAGCCCGATAGGTGGCAAACTGTATATACATGTAGGTAGTATTGTGAAAATGATGTGTGAGCTCTTTTGTTTGTTTTGTTGTGTTTCTTGTTTGTTTGTTGTTGTTGTTTTTTTGTTTTTTGTTTGTTTGTTTTTTGTTTGTTTGTTTTTTGTTATTTAAGTAAATCGTATGTTTGTTTAAATAAAATACGCCTGGTCCTTCTGCATTCGCTATATTTTGAACAATGCCAAAATGTATCTATTCTTGTTCGTTTGATGTACAACTTTCTAGTTTACTTTAGGGATAATGTTAACTCAAAAAAAGTCACGATCACTTTGAAGCAATCAAATTTTCAAACAAGGGTGGAGCTTCACATGAGGAATATTTCTCATCACAAGATGGTCATTTTAAACGGCTCACCAGCTCTTCCTCCGCAAATAAACGGTAATTTAAGGTCACAGGAAGTTGGCCACCATTTGCCCGATCTCCATGACGACGACACACAGAGACCGTCTCCTTCCTGTATTGTTGTGTTCCAGTTTGAAAACGAGGCTGTGTCCGAACAGTCGTGCCATACAAATGGTGCCGAGATGTCGTTATAATGACGGTGTAGGCCGATCCAATTATCTTGATAGGCACTGTAGAGTGAGAGAGAGGGTGTATTTATTCATTGCAGCGCCAGAAGGAAGCACAATAGAATATACCAAGTAAACATATCAGGGTTGAAAAGGTTGGCTGCCTAATGTAGGACGTAAGACGAAGGTTCGATTCCAAAACAAAATGGTAAAAGAAGACACATGGGTACAATGTGTAAAGCCCATTTCTAATTTCTAATTTCTCATTTCTCATTTCTAATGTCATTTCTAATTTCTAATGCTTCAATGCTGCTGATAGAGGCCAAAACTAGAGACTCAGTAACGTCTATACTAAAGGATTAGTTACGGGGTTGAATGTGTTTCCAGAAAACACTAAATACACGCCAACATGCGCACGCGCACACATGCGCACACGCGCATACAAATACATTAGCCATGAGATTACGTCGCAGCTGGTGAACCCTCAGGCTATCCTGGTAGCATGGTCTCATTGACGCACGCACTCACACACACTCACTCACTCATTCATTCACTTGAACTGTTTTATACTCACAGAACTGCCCTCCACTCTGGGTCAGTCTTGAACTGGGAGATCATCATCCAGGTGACGAAGTCTGCTTCCATCAGAAGAGACTGTCCGTTGTTCTTGCACGCCATGTTAGCATCATTCCAGGACGTGGGGGTCGAGTACAGCAGAAACATGGTCCGGGAGGTCGGAAGCGTTAACGCTGGGAAATAATGATACATCACTTTACGTGTGATGAAATAGCGTTTAAAGTGGCGCAAAATATTACTGTCCTTACACATCGAAATACACACACACGTGTGTGTGTGCGCGCGCGTGCTCGCTCTTGTCTATTCCTGTGTGTGTGAACGTATTTAGATGTGTGCGTGCGTGTGCGTGTTTTCGAGTTTCAATGATCATTCTGCCAAGCGCCAGACAGGGTTACGAGCTCAAGCCTTTCACGTACGATCGGGGATCGACCGACCGAGCTTCCGCTTTCCAGACAGACGCTCTATCCATCCTTGAAATTGCATCATTTCAAGAAGGAGAAATTCCCCCTCAGTCGTCTAGTTATTAATCCCTGAACTGTTAGTTAAGTGCCCACCGTTGTTATCTGATCACCGTTGTTGGTTCGCATGTTCTCATTATACCGCGATATGTTCCTAGTTTCCTTCCTTCCTTCCTTAAGGGGTAGGATTATGCACCAAAACTTGTTATTCATGTTACAGAATTCGACATTCATAAACATTCAGTTTCGGCTAGTTATTATTCTTTGTTATATATATTATAATAGTCATCTCTAACCACATATGATTCATTAATGACATCTGTCCTAATTTGACGGAGATATGAAAATGATATTGCAGCAAGTGCAATGATATGTTGGCTTTGCAATTGTGTAGTAATAGTGACTGAATCAGTTTTGTCACAACCCCGAATGTACAGTACACAACCCTGTGCACTTAAAAACACTAAAATTCTACCACGAATTCGTTGGTAGATGACCAGATGGTGGCCACACGAATACGTGCAAACACGTAGTTGCGGGTACAGCAACGTGCAGTAAACATGGACAAAGTACTGTGACTATATGTCCCAGTCCACCCAGCTGTGAATGGGTACCTCGTGAGAATGAGAAAGTCGCAACGACTCGGTGCCCTGTTCCCCAGGGAGTTGGGACTGATAATTTAAGTGCCGCTGAGATTGACATCCGATAATCGAGAGGGAAAGCCCCAGCGCCTTGAGCACGTACTAGTTGCCTGGACACGTGTGGTATTATGATAATAATAACAATAACTGTGGCAATAGGTAAATGAACAGTTAGACTCACCTGGTCCAGATAGAAGGACCACACAAACCCAGCAAGGAAGATGCACCATATTGTCGTCATCTGAAACAAATACCTGGGTAAATAGGAATATCACCTGTATGCATGCATGCATCACCCTGTGCTCATATGTATGGATCTCTGGGTGTACTCTTACTCGGCCTTAATGTCCAGAAGGCGCTCACTAAGATAATTTTAGCCCCACACTGACGTTTAGTTGGAGAAATAAAAACACCAAAAAAAAATATCTACAAAAAGAAAAAATATATGAAGACCAAATATAAGCCAGATTTAATTTGTAGATCAGAGAAAATCTAGACTTCCGTCTATCATTCTAGACTTTTTAAATCCTTTTCAATCTTCTATCCGGTCTCATGTATACACTACTGAACACCCATTGCTAATCACGAGACGGCAAGCTGGTCGCTGATATCAGGATATAAAGTCGTTGTATTGAACTTCGTAACATCCTGCTATCGATTGCTGAGGTGAACATCCTCTTCAAATAGCTAAGTGGTGATGTTATCAGTGCTTGGTCTGCACACAAATCATTCACCGAGCAGCTAAATGGAACCATACACGACCAAGTATATTATATCATGTATATAACATAAGTAATAATAACTATATCATGTATATAATATATGACATATCAGTAGCATGCATAGTATGCATATCTCTGTCGCGTGAGTGAGTGAGTGAGTCCTACGCCGCAGCCACCAATATTCCAGTCATTTGGCGGCGGTCTGTAAATAATCGAGTCTGGACCAGACAATCCAATGATCAACAACATGAGCATCGATCATTTGGGAACCGATGACATGTGCCAACCAAGTCAGCGAGCCTGACCACCTGATCCCGTTATTCGCCTCTTACGACAAGCATAGTCGTCCTTTATGGCAAGCATGGGTTGCTGAAGGCCTATTCTACCCCGGACCTTCACCTGCCTACCTCTGTCGAATTTATTTGGCAGATTTTGTCTTTGGGAATGCCAATACCGACACTTCTTATGGGGTTAAAAAGTGTTTGTTGTTTAACGCCGCATATAGCAATAGTCCAGTCATAGGGCGAGAGTCTGTAAGTAATCGAGTCTGGGTCAGAAAGTGCAGAGATCGATAACATGAGCCTCATTATTGCATTTGGAATACGATGACATGTGTCATCTAAGTCCTGACCACCCGATCCCTTTAGCTGCCTCTTATGAGGAGCATAGGTCACCGGAGACCAATTATAACCCGTAACTTCACGGGTTAACTTCACGGGTTCTTTTCTAAATGAAAGCCCTTTTCATAGATGAGATGAAGTACTGACACAACACGTTCAGCGAAACACTTCGTGACAATAACTCTCTAATACACAACTTGTTTGTTGTACCCAACACGCAGGTGAGTAATCAACAGGATAAGGCTCCTGACAGGAAGATTGTATCACCTGATTTAGAGCTTTCGACTGTCAGGCAAGATTGTGGATATAATGATCATTGAAATCTGTCGGTGCAATGTCGTGGTCAGCCTGGTAATACATGTGCACTTGATGATTTCATCTGGCGTTGTAGTATAGTCAACCACGGGGAGAGCTTTCATGTATTTTGTATGACAGATGATAATTGATAATAAGAATGACATTAGTAGTAGTAATCAGAACGTGGAAGCTTCAGTAATCGGCAGTATCAACAAGGACATCACAAAGTCGTAGCGCGTAATGTCAGATAGAGCAAGACTAAACATGACCCCATGTCGTTTTCTTTCTTCCAAGAATCTAAATCCATTGTGATGTTGTGAGGTCGGATAGTTTACACGTCTTTTCCTGTCCTAAATTTCAATTTGGTAATTGGAATATCTACTCGCACTAACTTATAACGTTATTTCAAACAAGAGGACTTAAACAGTCAAAAATATAAAAGCAAGATATGTTCACGGTGTAAACAGCGATGTAAGTTAAACATGGGCAGATCCAATAAGGAGGAAAGGTGTTCTGGGGGTTCGGACCCCTTTCAAAAATTCTCTTAGCTAAGAGAGCTTCGGAAACCTAGACTCAAGATGCCTCAAACGCTAATACTTGGGGCACCCTGACTCTGAGGGTGTGGAATTCGCATCCCACGTCAGTTTTAAATATTATACATCCTTTAAGAATTCAGATTTGGATGACTAGATAGTTTAGATACGAATGCACTGAGTTCATCTAAGTGCGTATCTACACAGTTTTCTTAACACCTTGATCATTCTTCTGTGCGTAACATTTCCGGTATCGATCACGTGACCGACACAAACTTCCGGTTCAGTGAGCACGTCCGATGGCTGTGATTAGTAACGGTCATGTCTTCAATCGCCCCATCACAAAATCAATGCGTGGCAGAAAAGCATATCAGAGAAATTAGCAGCCTGTAAGGTTCATTTCACATGTCAATATCGCCCTGTATATGTCAATTACGTGGTGAATGCGGACACGCGGCTCCAGTAAGCCGGTATTAATGGCTGACATTGCCTTTACTTGCATGTCGTGGATAATACATCACTGCCGTTGTTATGTCTCATCGTCCGTTTGTTATCAGCTGTTCGACTTGTCAATACTCTGGACAAGGGATATGCCTCTTAAAACGTGAGACGATGTAACGGATCATTTCCTTTAAAAAGTGTGACGTTGCATAATCATTCAGACCCCTTTAAAAAGTGTGATAATGTTATGTGCAATAAGTTGCTCTATTTTATTGTTGGTACATTATATTTTCTTTTTTAGTTTTACAGTTTTCTCAAATCTTTTACTTTTGTAAAGTAAAAATTTACAAACACTTTGTTTTCCATACCTGGATTTGTACCCACATCTCTTTTTTCTACTTATTATTTTCACTGTTGTTGTTGTTGTTGTTGTTGTTGTTGTTAGAACCTATGGTGGTGCATTTTGCTATTAACAGATTTTTGTCATTTTTTATTTTTCTCGATTTCCATGGAAACGATTTGGAAGGGAGGGGTGGGCTTCGTTTTCGGAGCACAGCTCGAAAACCCTTCAAAGTCTTTCAACAGAACTTGCTTGATGTGTGATTCACATCTTCACGTGGCGCGTGTGTGTGTGTCAGTTAATCTGAAACGTGTTCTTGCTTTTGCTGGCTTTTAAATGCAAGTCCACTGAGTTATACTTTCAAGAATACTGCACCATATGACGTGCTTCAGGTGTATGACATTGTGTCATCGTGTTCTTTCTTTTGCTGGTTTTTAAATGCAAGTCCACTGAGTTATACTTTCAAGAATACTGCACCATATGACGTGCTTCAGGTGTATGACATTGTGTCATCGTGTTCTTGCCTTTGCTGGCTTTTAAATGCAAGTCCACTGAGTTATACTTTCAAGAATACTGCACCATATGACGTGCTTCAGGTGTATGACAATGTGTCATCGTGTTCTTGCCTTTGCTGGCTTTTAAATGCAAGTCCACTGAGTTATACTTTCAAGAATACTGCACCATATGACGTGCTTCAGGTGTATGACATTGTGTCATCGTGTTCTAGTCTGACTTTTTGTCGGTTTAGTAATGCCCTCTCACTGAGATATTTAAACAGTATGATAAAAGTTGCACGTGTGTGCGTGCGTGCGTGCAAGTATGTGTCATCGAGAAACCACGCCTTCAAGATGATTCCACTCATGTGTGAGCACGTGGTGCGTGTGCCTGTGCGTGTGTTGGAAATGTGTAGTAACCTAGATTGGTATTTCTCCTGCTTATTAGCTGTAGTCGACTGACATACCTCAGTTCAAGAGTTTAAGACCTCCCAACCTTTTCCTCCCCATAATGCCTAGCGCCAAGCAAACCACCTAATTCCATACCTTCAAGGCTGTCTTTAGTGTATCGTTAACGACACATGCGCACCAAAAACAGCAGACATGGTAAAAGATTCCGTATGACAGTCGTGAAAACGAAAACGCACGTGTACATTATGACAACTCTACCAATGATAGCGAGACCCAAACTTTGTTTTGACACAATCGCCATGGCACGAATGACGACCTATCAGAGGAACCAACTCTAGGGACGATTGCAAGTTAGCCAGACTGCACAGATGGTAGCCATTCCTTTCAGTGTTCATATTAGGACAATCTACTGATTGCTGGAGTGGTATCATGTCACTAACAGCACCCAAGATCATGCACGCAGTGAGCGACCTTCAGTAACATCATAAGGTCAAGAAAGACAGATTGTGTGTGATTGAGTCGCTTCCCCAGAGCGCTTCCCGACCATATAGTAGTCCTGTTGTCACCGCCCATCACCGCCTAAAACCGCCTGCAGTGGGCAACTCAGCATCAAAATTGGCGTTATCGACAATGGAGAATTGTGCTTTTATCTCATGAAAGTTGATATTGTGTTTTGACAGTCAATGTCAGCATGAGAGTATGGTGAAGGCGTGGGGAACTGTTTTCCAATGAGTGTATTGTTGAAAGAGTCCCGTGGGGTGGTCCAAGCCTCGTGGGGTGAAGTGCAATCGGTCTGAACCACTCAGTCGGCACCGTCGTGTTCCAGAATCTCGGTCCAGGATGAGGAAATGACGTGACAGCTATTCACTATAATGCCCAAAACATGAGACCCCACATTTTGGACATCACAGAAATCACATCTTCCGGCAAGACAACATTCGTGCTCACTCTGACAGAGTAACATTGGACTTCCTAAGACATTATGTCATCCAAACCCTACAATAGTCTACCTCCAGTCTTGATTTGAGTTCAATACAACATTATTGAGAAGAGATTAAAAGAAGACTGAATTGATCTCCACCTGAGGGCGACAACTGCTGCTGACCCATGTGCCAATTACCTTCAACAAGCGGCTATTTCATACAACGCTTTCATTGATACACACAATACCGTTCTTAACAAAACTACATGCGCTGGCATTTCAGACAAAGAGAGAAGGCATCTGACGTATGCTGATGTTTTTGTTCTCCGGTAGTTTTGAGGCATATATTGTGCCTTGTTAAGTCATATTTAAACGATCAATAATGTCCATTTAAATCTGTTAAACAAACTGTTGGGACATCATTTGCTGTCGTTAGAGGAACTATTATACTTTCATTTGTTTCTTGTTCATATTCATGGACCAGACAATCCAGTGTTTGACATCATGAAGATCTATCTACGCAACTGGGATACGACATACTTCAACCAAGACCGGGCGTCTCACCACCCTCTTGCGACATGCATGGATAGCTGAAGACCATGCTTACTGGGATCTTCACGATCTACAATGCTCTCCAACATTGTAAACCAAAAGTCACTGTGTTCTTTTATCTGACTGGTGGACAAATATGATCGAATGGTAATCGATTCCCTGAAATTTCCGGGTGTTATTGAGTATTTGACGGTGTCGGTTCCTTAGGTAACCCCGCGCTTCAAATACTCAATAACGCCCGGATATTGCCCAGTCCATGATGCTTATCTCCTATATAAATGATGCAATTTAAGATCAGTTTTGACTTTTGCATCCCCATGAAACAATTAACATATTTTCATATTTTTAAGTAACGAATATTTTTACTGTTTTCGCAATTATGTTTTCAAACAACGTTTTCTTTGTCCCACTTTGGATTATAACACACCTACACATGCATCTTGAGGTGTTGGAACAGTTAAAGAAAAAGTTGCCATACTATTTGAACACTTGCTCTTGGAAAGAGTCATAGTCATTACAACATAATCCTGTCATGTGCTGAAGATCGCAATGTTGTCGATGATATGTGTTGCTTTGGTCTTTGACCTAATGAAATCTTGTCTTGTCCTTGATCACTTTCAGCTAAATAGGCGCTGTTCGTATTTTTCTAGGGTGGATGGTGTTCAACGCCAGTATTAAAGCTATATGGCGGCGGTCTGTAAATAGTCGAGTCTGGACAAGACAAACCTGTGGTCAACATCATGAGCATTGATCTACAGAATTAGGATACAATGACATGTGGCAATCAAGTCAGCGATCCTGATCACCTGATCCCCTTTTGTCGCCTTTTAAAGCAAACATGGGTTGCTGAAGACCAATTCAAACCCGTATATTTAAAATTGGCAAGTCAGGAGTGTCCTCAAAAATATGAATTAAATGATGCATAAGTCAATTTCATAAACGATATAGTTTAACTGAACGCAACAACAAGAAGGACAGACATTCTTTTCATTAACAATGAATGATTTGAACTGCTGAGGTACTAGATACGAGCAAAGGTATCTAAATATTTAATGATAATAAATCACCGTTCTTGTCGTCGTCATCATCATCATCATCATCATCATCATCATCAGTACAGTAAATCATAAGAAACTTACCTAAATGAAAGCTATGAATAATCTAATGATCGGCGGCGGCGGCGGCGCCTTCATCAACATCATCATCATCATCATCACCACCACCACCACCATCACTACCACAATAGAAATCTTACCTGAATGGAAGAAAGCTTGAAATGAACTAACAGGCATCAGAAGTGGCGACATTCATGTATGCGCCTTGTGGGTGAACTGTTTTATGATACGGCAGATTACAAGTGTCCTGCACATTCTTTGCCATCGGCATTCGTTTGTTGGTCGCAATTACCGCCATGGCAGGTGTGGTTCATAAAATCCTTCCTCTTGTGCCAGGGGCTATGTGAACTGTTGTTAATCTATATGCACTGCCTATCCAGTTATTGATAAATGTGATCTAACCACTTTCATTATAGTGAAAGGATGACAAAGATTATGATAACAAATGCCGCGGCCTGCCAGGGGTTCTCGGGGTGTGTGAGTAAATTTAACTTGGTTTTGAACAGTTTGTAAAGAACTCTTCATCATCTAGTGACCAAATCGATCACATAGTAAATCACTGATTTTATGCACTTGTAGGAAAGAATCTGTCTATGTGACTGTCAACAAAATAAACAGCAGCAGCAGAACGCTGACAGTTTGCGGGGGGTAGCCAGTGACCCGTATCGGGGGTGGGGGTGGGGGGAGGGGTAGCCAGTGACCTGTATCAGCGGCAGACAGATCTTCAACTTTGGTCAAAATGTCCTGGATTTTTTGTCAAATTGTCCCAGGGGTAGTCAGGGGGTAGTAAAATAGTCAAACATATGCCATAAATGCATAGTTTTTGCCAACTTCAATATTATATTCTTCATATAATATTATGCAGTAATATATCTGATAAATGTTCCTGGGGCAATTTGACTACAAATCCGAGGTATTTTAACCAAAGTTGGTCGGGCATTTTATATCTGGGGCGATTTGTAAACCTGATATACCTTGAGGAGTAATACAAAACCACGTTGTATTATTCACAGATCGATTATTCGTTAGTTCCTGCAGGGATACTCTACAACTCTACTCAATAGTTATAACAGACTCTGTTAACTGTATATATATACACTCGTTTGCAATGGTAGGCTTCGGCAGGTACGCCAAATGGTGTGTTTGACGGACCATTTTACAATCGGTTTCCCCGAACAAACATTCGGCTCGATCAAAAAAGCCGAGAGATCCCGAGTGATTCTAGCAGACAGCTATTTCCTCTTCCGGTTTAAAATCTATCAACGTGGAGTGTGGTTCAGTTTGCAGTTCTAATTCATAATCAACATCGAAGACGCGTAAGGATTACTTGTATACAGGTTTCCCATTTTCAGCACAGTTTGTAATCCACCTAAGCATGATGTTTAAATTATGTTCAGTTATTAGCGTAACATCACGACAAGCAGTCACTTTCGCTGAAACGATGGACCAGCTGACACCCGGCACCACTGATGTTTAACCTGTCGGTAGACAGGGCAGCTGTTCAGGAACGAACTAATTTGTGTGCTTTTTATATTATTTTATAGATGTTAATTGCTTACTATTATTCACAATTTTGTTTTAGCTAGAATAAGAATTTGTAGGGGGTCTAATTCTTGTCTAGTTTTTGATATGCTTTTAGCACTTTGTTGATATTAATCCATGTTGTTATTGATTGCTTATCATTTCACAGATCATATAATAGAAATAAATATATCGCAGACTCAAAGCGCTGTCAAATATTTCCTGAGCTGTACTGCTGTTGTGAAATAATTCCACTGTTTAACATAAGGAAGATATGAGAAAATTGATATCCTGGATCTCAGTCCCAAGACCACATTGTTTTTCCTACTGCCTAGTCCTCCCTGCATTGTTAAAGTCCCATATTTCCCATTGAAATCTCATATTTCATTAAGGCTTATTTTCAATATAAATAGCTGTTTTTGTTACTATCAAAATTGGAACGGTGGAGTAGCCCCATGGTTATGGCATTCACTTGTCACGCTAAAGACCAAGGTTTGATTCCCCACATGGATACAGTGTGTGAGGCCTGTTTCTGGTTGTTCACTGACCTTGATATTGCTGAGATATTACTAAAGTGGCGTAAAACTAAACTCATTCACTGCTATCAAAATGTTTTAGATTCTGAGACTACGCGTTTATCCAGGTTAAACTGAGAAAGCCTTCATAGTCAAGTGGACTGACACTCTGTGCAGAGCTTGAAAGGTGCTATTCCTGACCATGTCATACCTTAATATGTTGACTGGTGATGGTTCAAGGAGATGAAAAGGACCAGGTGTGTCAGTGACTGTATGTTGTTTTTGGTGTATCCCTGTAAAGTGAGTCAGCAGTCGGACAGAAGTACACACATGCATATTCATTGCTATTTCAAGTACAATAGTACAACATTAACCCACATTTCACTTGATCTCACCTACTGGTTATTGTTTATAATGTTTTCCAATATGTGTGTTCTGTATTTATTGTATGATCAAAAGTTAAACTTTTAGACTTCTGAATTCAATCATGTTCAAGTATCATCCAATTTATGTTGCTAGCAGGCACTTCACAGGTCTCCTCTATCAGATTTGTAAAATACAATCATGTAACTGATATTCCAGATACAATTTGTCAGATGTTGATAAGACCATTTCAAATACCAATACAGTGGGAAAAGCTTGTGGTATGTATGTATCAAGCAGGAAGCTTGGTTCATTTTGTCAAATTATCCCATCCTGGTTACTATGATTACTAGTTGATTTATCAATTGCCAGTATTACTGTTGTCATGATTTTACCATATGTTTTGTATAATGAATGAGAAGTCAAAATGTACATTACTAGTACATTAGTGTTAATGTGCATAGTTTGTTTATGAGGTATGTAATACTTTGCCGTGACCCCTGCCATGGTTTTATTTTGACTCACAAACATAGGGGTCCACCAGCTACTAGTTTTGGAGGGATTGCAGGCTGTACAAGGATCCTGTGAAGTAACAGTGTAGAGAACTATATGTTTCGATAATTCCTTTAAAGCCTGGAATTAATCATTGATGATACTGACTGATGGATGAAATGATGCACGTAAATGCTCTGAAAGAAACATCCAGCCATAGTTGTAGATGTGTTTTACAATGAATAATACTGTGCATCTCTCTGGACGCAGTGAATGTTTTTTCTTCCTCCATTTTCTACATTTTTGCGTTTCTACATTTTTTTACACACATTTGCGCGTCAGGTAAAACCCTGCTCTTAGTGATGTCTTGCTTTTATCTCTCCATGGTTATCGCTAGGGCTGTTACGATTCACTTGGGTATTTGTTGATAGAACCATATCCTTACTTGAATTCATTTGTTTTTCTTGCCAGAAGAATCAAACACTCATAATAAGCTTTTGAAGGGAATGTAGTTGCTTGCACAGTAGTTTTATTTATCAAAGTAAGATATGCAAAATATGTTATATCCATGCCAGGCAGAATAACACTCTTCTGTGTTGAATCTGTCAGTAACATCATAACTAGTCATTGTCGTTACAAATTAACATTGTCAGCAAGGTTGAAACATGTCAAAGTATGTTTCGTTATTGTTTCATAATGTAATGACAAATATCAACAGCTGACTTTCATAACCCAATATTCATAACAGTCATGTACTGAGAAAGTGAAATTCCAAATATGACATATGTTGCAGTCATGATATGTATCTTATTTGTGACATGCTGGGTTTTGTTGCAACACTGTTAATACAACTGATTAGAATATCTGCATATGACATTTATACAGTTGTATTATTCACATCTGTGTTTCAGTGGCAGTGGGGTAACCTAGTGGTTAAAACGTTCACTCATCACACCAAAGACCTGGGTTTGATTCCTTACATGCGTGTGAAACCCACTTCTGGTATTCCCTGCCATGGTACTGCTGGAATATTGCTAAAAGTGGCGTCAAATCATACTCACTGACTCCTTTTGGTCAACAAATTATGGTAGCTGCGAGGTTTTGTAGTGAAAACAGCAGTTGAATATGGACCAATTAATATGTGACAATAAATTTTTCAGGATGAAGATGATAAAACACAGGCACCAGTCGTTTCTGGTGGAACTTGCTGTGAGGCTGACCTTGTTTTTTGTGTACTGGTAAGTGTTCCTGTTCAACATACAAAACATTGATCATGGATTCTAGTCAGTGGGGCGGTGGGGTAGCCTAGTGTTTAAAGCGTTCACTCGTCAAAGACCCAGGTTCGGTTCTCCACATGGGCACAATGTGTGAATCCCATTTTCTGGTGTCCCCCGCCATGATGTTGCTGGAATATTGCTAAAAGCGGCATAAAACTAAACTCACTCACTTACTCACTCTAGTCAGTGTGTGCAATAGTTTCCAAATTTTGCAAGCCAGTCGAGCTATGGTACTTCTGCCTGAAATTAGCCAACAAAATAGTTCATTAGCCTAAAAACTTTAGCATAGAAACGAAGCAAAGATTACAGAAATAGATGTATATAAGATATTGTCAGCATGACACAACTTTCATCATTAAGCTGCAGATATGAGGAACATTTGTATCAGGCCATAATCTTGCATGATGTATAATTGTATTATAAGGTTGGAGAGAGCGATATGTATACGAAATAAACACATGAAAATTTGTTTGCTAGTCAGGCCAGTGACTGGAGATTTTCTAGCCCATCTTTATATTAACTAACATCAGGCTAGCAGTCCAGTGGCTGTTTCGCGCACTGAATCTAGCTGTTGCCATGCCAAAGATTTTGAACGAGATTAGAGTATCATATTTTCATTATTTAAAATTAAATAATTTTCCCAGGTGCTTAAATGTGTTTTTCAGTACAGAAGTACAAAGTAGTCTGTTCTTTGGACCTTTGCCTGCAAGAAAAGAGCTCATTATTTTATTGATGTGAGGCACATGTGAATGAACTCGATGATTGTTATTTTTGAAAAAGTTCTTCTCCAAATCAAAATGTAAGTCTCTGAGACAGATGGACCCATGAAGATACAGATTAGAACTGGTCTTGCTTGTTGTATGAGGTGACCAGCAGTATTTGGTGGTTATCATATACCAGTTGCTAAAATTATGCTCATGCTGTTGATCACTTGATTATCTGGTTTAGACTGATGCTATGTAGCTGGAATGTTGCTGAGTACATAGGGGTGTTTGCTCCCCCTTCCCACCACCAACCCAAATCTATTATCAAATGTCTGTCAGTCCATAGACAAGTAATTTCAGCTAAACAACATTCTGAATGAACTACCTGTGGAGATCTGGGATAGAATAGGTCTTCAGCAACCCATGCTTGCCACAAAAGGCAGCAATGCTTGTAAGAGGCAACAAACAGGATCAGGTGGTCAGACTTGACTTGGTTGGTTCCCAAATCGATGCTCATTCTGTTTATCACTGGATTGTCTGGTCCAGACTTGATTATTTACAGACCACAACCATATAGCTGGAATATTGCTGAAAGCAGAAGTGTAAGCAGCTTTTTGAAAATACAGATGTAGTCACTGCTTGACAAGTATTAGATTAGCCAGCGCAGTGAACGTGTTTGTGACAAGCAGGCAGGGCAAGTAATCTGGACAAATACACTTGGTTGCTACAGGTAGATTGGCGATTAAGCATGTGCACTACACGCTGACAGTGGCATGAAATCAATATGGCTACTGTTTAACATGCGTCTTGTAGAGCGATTTAGTTCAGCAAGACACCATCTTGACACGATTCACTTGATGAAATTGAACTTTTCAATACTTCGACGACAACCTGTTTGCCTCTTGTTTCAAATGGAATGTTCTGGAGGGTGTTCCCATATATGCAAATTGGGGTCATTTGTCTGTTTGTGGCTCATCTAATACTTGTCAAGTATTTGTTGATTCATAAACTGTTCAGAATGTGTTTGTTTGCTGTTCGTTTGTTTATAATTGATAAAGATTATTTGCACAGAAAGTTACCTGAACCTGTGCCCAATGGATTTTTTTTTTTAAAAATTCACCCATAATGCTCTTTAGAAGTTGCTAAGAGCGTTGAGTTGAATGCTGTCATGGTTTTGGTGAAAGCTTTGTGCAAGTTATGTCCCTTTGCCAACTTCCTCGCTGCTTATATTGTCTCTGCGGGGATATTCTAAAAGTGATGTAAAAGTGTAAAATGTCACGCACTGTGTAACAGCAGCTTGTGGTAATTAAAGCTCTTCAATGAGCATGTAAACTGTAATTAAAATGGTTATACTTGCACAGTGTAACAGATGTCAGTAATAGATTTTGAAGTTCAGCCATGCTCCCAGGGTTCATAGGCTGTAGACAAGTGCTTGTTTCACTTAATGTGCGAGACAGTTTAATAACTTTGCTCAGTTTTAAGTCTTGTACATAATATCATCTCTAGAAGCAAGGCAACTATTCAAAATAGGAAAGTCAGTTCTGTGAAATACTCAATGTACAATTTGATAAATAATATGGTTTGAACAACCAAACTTGCTTGTCTCTCATAGGATGCAGTTTAAATTATTTAAATGTGTTATGCAGTTTCATGTGCATAGGATGCATTCTTCTGCATCTAGTAAAACCTATAACCTGCTAGTCAGATGAATCACAAATTATTGCCAGGAATATGAACATGGTATTTTTGATGAAACCATTTGTCAAATAGAGACATGAACTGTTTTCTTCATCCTGTAGGGGTGGTGGGGTAGCTAAATGATGAAAGCACCTGCTTCTCATGCCAAAGATCCGGATTCAATTCCCTAAATGGGTACAATGAGTGAAGGCCACATTTGGTGTCCCCTGCTGTGATATTGCTGGAATATTGCTAACAGTGGCTAAATCATCCTCACTCACTGACTACTTGCTCAAATATTGCTAAAAGCAGCATAACAGCTCACTCTTCATCTTGTGCTTAGAGATGATAAAATCATGTATGGAAGTGATGTTGGGAGGATGAAAGTTTTATAATAATGTTGACTGATGCTTATGAGTGTTTTTGGAGATGGGTTCTTTTTGTTTCAGGATCACTGATGATGCTGTTCCATTCCAGCGGAAGATTCAACCAGAAGAGATGTGGTTGTACAGATACCCCAAAACACCCAGCTACTACCCGGGATACTTGTTATGGGTATTGTTATGTTTGACATTAGTACCCCAGTATTGCATTTTGACTGAATGTCTTAGAGCCTACAATGATAATATAAATGGCTTTTTATTATGCGTTTGTTTCCATGCACTTGTACGTGCTTGCAGGGCTAGTGCATCATTACCCTGGATAACCCAAGCTTCCTGTGAGGCACTGGAAGGTTAATAGTTGTATGACTTATCCCACCGGGTACCCATTCACTGCTGGGTGAACAAAGGTAATTGTCACTTGCCAGAGGTGATACATGTACCACATGTCCATCATTATGGGGTGGAACTTAAGTCCTTAGAACTCTGAGAAGTCATGTCAAGCTGACAAATACTGTCACTCATCCAAGGTTTCACTGCAAACAACATTGCTTAACTTAACCTGATTTGAAATCTGCACTCTATGCACAGAACCACACAACACTTTGAATCTCTTGACAGACATTGCTCCAAGTGTCCCATGTGAGTGCTCTTCCTTCTCTTCCATCCTGATATCCTCCCATCAGCAATCACCCACTCTGAATGTATCACGTTGTACAGCTGCAGTATAGGGAACTGTTTCTTTTAAGAAAGTGTTTGTAATGAATCTCCCTAAGGACTAGAAAGTTCATGGTTTCTAAGATTAGATGCTTGTTTTTTCCCTGCCTGGTGTTCAACAATTACTAAATTGCAGTAGAATGAAGCATCAAGAACTGAATCAGAGTTACAGCCTTCAAGTGATCGGATTCTACCTGTCCTCAGTGTGTGTCCCTGTAGACTAGAAGATTGATGGATACCATGCAGCAAAATGAAGCATTGAGAACTGAATCAGAGTCATAGTCCAGTAATCGGGACTAGTGAAGGTCTGGGGTCCCTTCAGCAACCCATGCTTGCCATAAAAGGCGACTATGCTTTTCATAAGAGGCGACTAACGGGATCAGGTGGTCAGGCTCACTGAGTTGGTTGACACGTGTCATCAGTTCCGAATTCCGCAGATCAATGCTCGTACTGTTGATCACTGGATTGGCTGGTCCAGACTCGATCATATACAGACTGCTGCCATATAGCTGGAATATTGCTGAGTGCAGCGTAAAACTAAACTCACTCACTCACCCAGTAATCGGATTCAACCTATCTTCAGCACAGTTAATTAGTCTCAGGTAACAGACATGAATTTCAAAGGCTGAATATAACTACACCAACTACTATTGACAACCGTATGTTTGAAAGAACCATAAACGTCTCTCTACAGTGGACAGTGTTGGCAACACCTGTGGTTGTGATGGGATTATTTTACCTGGTGAGGAGAAGTGCTGAAGATCTGGTTCAAGGCCTTCTAGGTAAAGTATATTATAGTTCCAGGCAGGCAAGTTTATTGGACAAGATGACAATCAAGTCTGAAGATGCTTACATGGCACACAATTCCAAAGTATGACTGACGCAATAAATCTTAATTTAGAATGAGTATGTAATAATGAGTATTTAATAATTGTGAAACAATACACCTCTACAGCTTTTATTATTGATGATGATGATGATGATGATGATGATGATGATGATGATGATGATGATGATGACGACAACGACGACACTGTCACTTATAAAGTGCAAATGTCCACACACTTATGTATGCTCAATGAGCTGAAAAGAACTGATTGAACGAGTCAGTTGTAGGCACTCTGAAACAGGTGGGTTTAAACTTTTCACTTGACTTTTGACTTCTAGAGGTAAAGAGTTCCAAAGAGTTGGTTCAGCATAGGAGAAAGCCCTTTCCCCATATGAAATTAGGTGGAATTTGGGAACTTGTTGTAGGAGCAGTTTCTGGGACCAAAGTGATCTACATAGAACATGATGACATGTGGGTCTTTTAAAATTATCTCGTACCATTCATGTCCTGCTGTTTTAAAAACTTTTCAGTTTAACAGTCGCTGTTTCATGTTGTATTCCAGGTGTTTTCCTGTCCATATTTCTCACAGGATCCTTGACCAATTGTATAAAACTTGGCGTTGGAAGGTATTGTCCCATATCACTTATTGTTATGATGTTTTTGAAGTAATTCTCACTCAGCTATCTGATTGCCAAGATGATAGTATTGGTTTTAGTGATCTCAGGGTGTCCATGTTCTGCAGATTTCAAAGTGACATGTTACATAATAACATGATGATGTCATCATAATACTTCACCCTTGTCTTCGGCGTCTTGGCCCTTGAACTATTTACTTAATATGCTGAAAGAGGATCCCTATCTTCAGTGAACCAAAAAATAATTGAACTGTTTTTCATTTACAAACAATGGCACGATCATACTTTGCTTTACCCTAGATAATTAATTTCATGAAAATATGCCAAACATGTAGATATAGAAGTGCTAGAGATGTTGTCAGGGATCCAGTTCCCTTGGACAAATGATTAAATAAAGGAACGTAATTTCCAGACCTCGTCCCGACTATATTGACCGATGTTTTCCTGATGGGGCGGTGCGAGAAGACATGGCATGTACTGGGAACATGGACACCATCATTGAGGGCAGGAAGAGCTTCCCCAGCGGTCACTCTTCATGTAGGTACCGTCCATTGGTCACCTGTATAAAGATGTAAAATTCAGATGAGCATTTTGTAGGGTGCTTGATAGGAAAGCAATTTGTGGTAGTCGGTCTTGAGGAAAGCTTTCAGCAATCTAGAGATCCAAAAGAATTTGTGCACATTTACAGTAAACACTGAAGTTTTCATTTTCTCTAAGTCTAAGCTGTATTTTGCGCACATTTTTTACAATAAAAATTTGGCGATCGGGACTGATTTTGGATACACGTGTGATTCCCTTTATGTTTCCTTACTTCCTTTTCTCTTATACACCCCATCAAATCCTACAAAAAAGAGAATATCTGAAATACTATCAAAGATGGTGCTGTATTCTTTTCCCATGTTGGCCAAACTCAAGAAGATGCAGGTTAGAATTGGTCTTTACCAACCCATGTTTTTTCAAAGAGATGGCTAACAGGATTGGGAGATCAGGCTTGTTGGCTTGATTGACACGTCTCAGTATCCCAGTTGTGTAGACCAATGCTTATGATGTTGACCTGTACATTGTCTGATCCAGGCCCCATTGTTCAGAGATCCCCGCAATATGGATAGAATATAGCTGAGTTCAGCAATAACTAAAAAACTAATAAACAAACCGATGGTCATCTGATTGTGTTGAATTGATTAAATATGGAGACATGCATCTCATGTTTATGTTTGATGCTGGACAGTATACCCACTGAAGAACCTCTGAAATGGTGCATTGAAATGGTACTAAAAATGATACTACCTACATCTCACTCTGTCACTCATCTGTATGTACCACTCACTCATCTGTATGTTCCACTCACTCATCTGTATGTTTCATTCACTCACTCATCAATATGTTCCACTCATCAATATGTTCCACCCACCCACTCACTCATCTGTATGTTCCACTCACTCATCTGTATGTTCCTCTCACTCATCTGTATGTTCCAGTCCCTCACTCATCAGTACGTTCCACCCACCCACTCACTCATCTGTATGTTCCACTCGCTCATCTGTATCTTCCAGTCCCTCACTCATCAGTATGTTCGTTCCACTCACTCATCTGTATGTTCCACCCACTCACTCATCTGTATGTTCCACTCACTCACCTGTATGTTCTACTCACACGTCTGTATGTTCCACTCACTCATCTGTATGTTCCACTCACTCACTCATCTGTATGTTCCACTCACTTATCTGTATGTTCCACTCACACACTCATCTGTATGTTCAACTCACTCATCTGTATGTTCCACTCACTCACCTGCGTTCCACTCACTCACTCATCAATTTGTATGTTCCAGTTGCTTTTGCTTGCCTTGCCTTCATCTCACTGTACGTGGCAGGAAAGTTCCATGTGTTCAGCAGTAAGGGGCGGGGGAGCGGGCTCAAGCTGTGTTGTGTGGTGATCCCCCTGCTGTGGGCTACGCTCATTGCCGTGTCTCGCACCGCAGACTACCATCACCACTGGCAAGGTAAGTGGCATCTCAACATGCCCATAGTTTGTAGATTATGTTTTTTAGATACTTTTAACCATTTAGCCTGTGGAAATAAGATGAAAATTTTTGGCTGTCATCACATAAATCTAATCTTCAGTATAAATCTCCTGCAGTGTCAACTACACGTAACTAGTTGTTAAGATATTAGTACCACCAATCATCTGGTTCTACACTATGCCAAGGTGGAAAAAATCCCTTTTCATAACTGAGTGACAGGGAATGGCATATTATCTTTTGGGACTAATATCAATAACGTAAATTCTCTTTATAGTAATTAAGAAATTGCCTCGCCAAGGCTCAAGAATTATGTAATTAATATAACATGGGAAAGATAACCCTCCATTTCCTGTCATAAATAGGTTACTGTTTTTATTACCCTTAAATGTTTTTTGATGTTAAATGCACCAAAGTGGAAACAGTAGTTTCTCTGTTAGGACACCCGTGATATTGAGAATCGCCATATCCCTAAGCATGTGATTGGCTGTTATTTTCTGAAACAGCCAGTCAACATTCACAGAAAGATGTAACCTCCCTAGAGACTTACAGGAAAAATACTACCGTGTGTCTTCCTTCCCTTATCGGTGATAAAGACTGTGCAGGTCAGGGGTAGAACAAACCTTCAGCAATCCATGTTTGCCATAAACGGCGACAGTGCTTGTTATAAGAAGCGACTAACGGGATTGGGTGGTCAGGCTTGCTGACTTGGTTGACACATGTCATTGGTATAGTATACTCACTCAGTATAGATGATAAAAAGCTGTTTTATGAGTTGTATCTCTTGCTAACTAAGATTCCGATTTGTCCATACTTATTGTCAACTTTCATCGCTTAGAAAGACTTTATCAGGTTGCTGAATGTAGTAGTTAAGACTTTGTCCATATTTGTATGACAATTTTTAGGATTATTAAAAATGATACCTATAATAGCTGTTTTTGTTTCAGATGTAACTGTGGGTTCACTGGTGGGACTGTGTATAGCGTATATAGTATACAGGCAGTACTACCCACCGCTGTCCAGACAAAACTCCCATCTACCTTATACAGAGATTCCAGCTGCGCTTGATGTACACACAGATGTGCCAGGTCCGCTCAGGTCCCCTACCATACCTCTCTTACCTTTACACCAAATGGACTCTGCCCTGAAGATTGTTTAGCATTTTGTAGAATTATGTTTCCTCTTTGTTAAAGTGTGGAACAGACTGTTCAAATGACTGTTTGTGTTTGCTGGCCATCCACACTAAGACGTCATATTTTTCACGTTCAGACTGTGATAACCTGTTGACAGATTATAGTACAACATGACAATTAATAAGTTTTTAGTTAGTCATTTTAATTCAGAATCAAGGACCTGGTGGCAATACCTTCTTGGTAACATGTTCCTTTTGAATATGTAAATCCCCAAACAAATGCTTTATGCATGGTACACCCATCAGTGATTAAACCATGGCTCCGTTGTTCCAGATCAGGGTTTAACTGACCGTCAAACTAGTTAAACCCCAGACTGGAACTACTTTCTAAACAACAAACAAGTAATTTGCAGTAAAGTTTTAGTGTGGATAGTTTACATCTTTGCCTGGGTTTGATATTGAGGGAGATCTTAGCAAAGGGGTGAACACTACCGACTGCCGGAGCAGCTACTGTGCTCCGTGGACTTAACATAACGGTTGTAACAGTTTTTGGTAATTTTGCCAGGACACCCTGCATACTCTTCAGCGCATGCATTGTCAGTGTCAGTGTACTCACAGGTACTTGCAACATCTTCAAAACTGTTCAAATTCATCCATATCCAATCCTGTTTGTGAAAATGGAGGCCATGTCACTGTCCACTACGTTTGCATCCATCCTGTACATGTGCTTTGACCAAAGTGGTGATATGCATATGCCCGTAGTGACGTATTCAGATAGCACATAATCACTCATGTCAAATGGCCTAAGCAAAACAAATAGCAGGCCGAAACAAGAATAATTAATCGATAATAATTTGTTGTTCGAAATGCACGTGCAGGTCATGCAAAACAGACATCAGTGTCTTTGATAGGGAAAACCTATTTACAACCATTAGAGCAAACCATACTTACACACAAAATTTAGGTTGCTCTTTTAATTTAAATTTACTGAATAATCAGGGAAGTTAAGACCATCTAAAGCTAGCCATGGTTTAAATAGGCTAGACCACTCGGACCCGGTGTTTAAACATTGAAAAGGTGAGTTAAATCCCAGGGTTTAAATCAGCATTTCAAAGGTTTAACACAGGACCCACGTGGTCGAACCTATACATGTGTGAACATTGAATTATCTATTTACAGACAGGGAGGGCACTACCTTGTCTTTTGTGCATATTCTTTTATTATTGAAGTAATGAAATATGATTCATGTCATCATTTACAGACAGATGTAGATTGACTTTAGAGCAGAGATAGTTTTACAATTAAATGAGAAGAGTTATTTATGTTGAATATATTCAGTCAGTGTTTTATGTCAGTAACTTGACAGCCAAATCCTACAAAGTCTAACAATTCTACAAATATTTGAAAGTGTTAAATGGCAAATAGCTATTCAGTAATGATTAACTTTGACATTTTGGCGGACCAAATACTGTCCTCATCCACGCCATTCTTTTCACCAACATTCCAAACTGTTACCTGCAAAGCAAACAGTATAAGCACTTAAATCACTGATTTGTTGATATAGTCTACACATACAAAGTATGTGGACGCCCTGATTCTTGTAGTATAATAGTTAATCATCATCGCAAGTATCTATTGTAATGTGAAAGAATCAGGTTGTTCTAACATTCTTTGAGTTGTATAAGGATTAGACAGGATGCTTAGCATGCTGAGGATGCTGAGCAGTTTGATCATGTCTGAGAGTGGTGCATTTACAGTGGAGATACTGACTGTTTTAATGTGTAGAGCTACAGAGACATACTAGAGACATTCATCTGTGCCATATCTCATAAAACATTCTATGTGCTTTTATTGTCATGCTACATCCATATGAATGAGTGTTGAGAGGGACTTTATCTATTATAAAATTCCTGGTACCCACATTCTTAAATATTTCATGTATTATATCTCCATCCTATTTTGATGATTAATATGAACCTAGTTTTCTCTATGGTTATATTATGTCAGTGTTCCCACCTGTGGCATCGTTCCCAACTCTTACTTTGAGTAAAGTGACTTGTACTTTGATCGCACAGCTTTTATCTTCATCACTTTTGAATGAGGCTGTAACAAAGCTATGATCATGGAATATACATATTATACAGTGGAATAGCAACACAGCTACCATAAAATGTTGGTAATGAGCAAACTCGAGTGACGCAACCTCAGCACTGTTGTTTTGAGTTATGGCACCACATCACAATCATTCTGAAATTACTGGACCACAACAAAATCATTCTAAAATTACAGGAGCATAACACAATCCGCAGTCTGAGTCATGGGAACTATCACAATCATTCAAGTATTATGGGGCCACAATTCAGTCATTCTGAAATTTTTGGATCTCAACACAATCATTCCCAAATTATTGGAACACAACACAGTTGTTTTGAGAAATCAACCTGAAAACAGTTTTTCCAAGTCAGTGGATCTCAAACCGATTCTTTTGAGTCTTCAGCAATGAACCTGTTACTTTGCTGTGACAATATCTCCTGTTATGGTTATTGCTATCATGTTAATATTTATTATACTGTCTATTGCTTGAATTAATAATGATTATCATACTGTCTTATACTTATACTGAAAACAGTATCTCTTAATATTTACAATAGAGCTGGCTGTAAGATCAGTAGTTAGAATTTTTCTATAAACATACTTTTCCGACTACCTGATGGTCACATGACCATCAACAAAAATGCATATTGACTCCAACCCAGGTAGGACCAAAAGTCATACTGACTTGAGTTACTAAAAATAAGCTATGACGTCAAGATATGACATCATTCTATTGTTTACATGTCACAGTATTGTTGACATAATTTTATTGCTTTGCTGTGAAATTATAATTACTTTTCTTGACTAAATGCACATTTGATTTTTAGAAGCTTTTTTGTTGGCAATTACGTAGTAAAACAGTTATAAACTGTTAAATTTGGTCAATACCTGTTTTTATGGACGTTGTCCTTGGTCAGTATTGCTTTTTGCAGGTCCATAAAAACAGGTATTGACCTCATTGCCAGTCTGTAATTGTATAACATGGTTGATGTGAATGATTATTTGGATTATCAATATGAAAGTTGTGTCAGCACTAATGTCCTACATAATAAATGTGAAGAAATAGTGTTAATTTACTAACACAATATGTAAAGTTAGGTCCTTAATCATAGGAAGTGTTTTGTTCATAATCCATCGATAAGCATGCACAACTCACCAGTGATACGAAATATGATGATTACTGTCAAACATTTTGAAACTTTGCCCACAGATACTTCTGATAATCGATCAGTATTTAATTCATGATATCTATACAGATAGAGAGTCCTAGTTTGTACCGGTAATAAATTTAAATGTGCGGAAAAAACAGACAATTGGAGGATACTTATTGTACTAAAACCAAATTTGTTATACTTTGTCAGATTCCCTTCCCCTAAATGGCGATCCCAAGACAGAGAAGGCTGTTTTGTCTGTTTGACAACAGTCTGAGTGAAGACAAAGCGCTTCAAGCATTTTGTCTATGTAATGGACTCTTTGAATCTGTGAGATAAATTATTACAGGTCAGTGCATTTCTTCTGAATATGGCGGCTTTTATATATCACAAATCCTATCGCCTGTTGTAGGTATCTTTTGATATTGTTTGGGTAGTGGCTGCATTGTGCTCTTTGAAGCTAGTGCTATAAAATGTCTGTGTCTTTCACATTTTTGCACACAAAGGGGCCAGGATGTAGACATGGTGTCTGAGGTGATTCAATTTTGGACAGGGTTATGCCTGTTTACTCACCAGAATCCTATAATTATAGGTTCTCCCTGACTGTGTTACTAAGTTTGTCAACATCACATCACTTTCTCCTTGTTTTACAGAAATGGTGAACATTCACGTTAATTAAATTTTAAACTAAAAGTGCTTTATGGTTCAACTTCTTTATTATACAAGGTCACAACGTTTCGAGACAGATTCTAGTCTCTTCTTCAGGTGTCTCGAAACGTTGTGACCTTGTATAATAAAGAAGTTGAACCATAAAGCACTTTTAGTTTGATTCCTCCAACTTCTAAATGCCTTTGAAACAACTAATTAAATTTTAGCCATTTTGCTGTAAGGTAGATTTATTTGTATTCCAACCTTCTTGTCAATGAGGCCTATAACAAAGCCTTACAACATGTCAATAATGCACTGTTGTAATCAGTCGTTTACAGACTGTTAACTGAGGATTACATTTCAATTACAAAATGGCACAACTGGTAAGAATTGAAACAAGTGAGAATTATCTCCCCTTGACTTGGACAGCCCTGCCATTTGTAACTGCAGAACTTTCCTTACTCAGATAATCTGGAATCTTCAACACATTCTATACATTTCACATGCATGTAATATGAGAACCACTTTAATGTATCATAGATTCTATAATTACTTCAATATTTGAAAATAAAAAATGAATGGTTTCAGTTGTCTGAACAAAGAGACTTTCTAAGTATGTTTCACAGCAGCCATTTATTATGGAAGATACAAAGCAGTCCACAGTCACACTTCCCTAATTTACTTGAAGATACATGTATATTTATATGTAGATAATTTGATCGTACTATAAGACTGACAAATGGATGTGGTTATTGCACATATTTTGTAATAGCAAGGAAAATTAAGAATTACAACAGTTAATTATGCCTTTGACTATATATCAATGTTGGCTGGTTCATGAACTGCATCATGTTTGTAACGAGCACACAGATTTGTAACGATCTGTCATCTGGGTAATGGTGTAGTATTAGCTTGCATGTTGCGCACTGTAATCATCTGTGTATTTCTTCAGAGACTGAAATGTCAGGAGCTGAAAATGTACATATTTATTTATATGGTGATTTGTTTTTTGAATAATGCTTCACATAGTCATTTTATCATTCCACTTTAACAATGTCGTTATTAATCATTTTTTGTTGAACTACTATTCATATCCATATCATAATTCATTAAACATATTCAGTTTTCTCCAAGTTATAAGTATGAAATTTCATATTTCAAAATGGCTGCTAGATCAGCAGATGCTAGTGAAAACTAGTGGCTTCCTTTCCTGCTTGTATGTTTTAAAATACATATCTTTAGAGTTGGAGTTTGAGCTCATGTTCAAGATATATTAGTCATCATTTTAAAGAAGCAAGTTGTGTCATGTTCTATTTACCTGCAATAACAACCTGAAAAGGAAAATCTGAAAAGTGATGCTAACCAATATTTCGTTTAGTTGTTCTATGACATTCAGAAAGTTCAGACCATCAAACAGTGTCGTGTTGAACTTTGCTGTGCAAAATATATGTTTCTCTCAGATGGAAAACATGCATTTTCCTTATCTAGTCAGTAATTTGCAGTTGTGTAAACACAGACAACTCAAAGTATTAGTAGGTTCCAGCAACGTCAGCACAACACTGTTTGATTGTATATGTAAAGTTTGTTGCTTTGTGTCATGGCATTATAGTGATAACCAAGTGTAGAATGACTAGAATCTGTGACTGATACACAGCTTCACACCAATTAGTTATCTTATCACAGATATTGTGATAATTGTTTTTTTTATTCCTGTGTGAATTTTCAACTCAGTGTCACACTATTGGACTGATCTATGTCAGGTGACATTTGGATGTTCTGTATGTCTGATTTAGGTATGGTGGTGATCTTTTCACTCCGGTTTGTTGTTAAGGTGGGTGTGTTGAAATCAGACCCAGATGTTGGGGATAAAGTTGTTACTCTGGTTTCCCTTTGGTTGATCTCCGCAATTTAATGAGTCACATATTTACTCTCTCTGACTCTAGTCTGTTTTCTATGCTAGTGGAGTTGTTTGGACATCTCACACACAGTACACTCTTGTATGTTTGACCCAGTTTGTTTTTGAAGCTGCAGATTCCAGCTATATGGAAGTGATTTGTATAAAATCAAGACTGGACCATACCGTGATCAACAGCATGAGCATTGATCTACACATTTAGGATACATTGACACATGTCAACAAACTCAGGACGACCTAGTATGACAACTTAGTAAACATCTCTCATTGTATTTCTGGGAATGGCATGAGAAATAAATATCACCACATAACAACATATTTCTAAATACACTGTGATGTCATTGAAGTTTACTCTGATGTGGTAGCACTGAATGAAGATCTGGTAGGTCTTCCGTGAAAAGGTAATTTTGGATAAACCCAAACAAACGTGACCACCATTTGAAACGAAGGATCTTTGGGGTTTTTTCAGCCAATCAAATGTCAGCTTTCTAAAACAGGTGTACTTCAGTTTTTGACTCCTTGACACAAACACATTCAATGTCTCACCCTTCTCTGACATTCAGAAACAATGCCTTGTCCAGTTGGAATCAGAGTGAAACAAAGGTTATATTCTAATTAACTGAAGCTGATTTAGACCTTCAGCCATGGATTAGTGATTAGTTGGCATCAGAGTTGTTTTCTGGCAGATTAGGAAAACAAAACATTTCAATGTGTTACATTAAACAAGTATATATGACATACATGTTAGACTGGGCTCTTGACTAAGTAGTGGTGTAGCTAAGAGGTTTCAGTGTTCACTCATCATCCAGTAGGCCAAGGTTCAATTCCAAACATGCAAGTAGAACCAAGTAAACCATACTCACTCACTCACATTTGAATGCTGTAGTGAAACACCTTTGAAATGGAATGAGAATGACCGATCTGTACATAGATTTGATATCGGTCACTTATGGACAAATATTTTTTCATGTTTTGTGTTATATACTGAGGGAAAAAAGTAAGGGATTACAGGAAAGCAGAAGTGTTCCTTTAGTTTTTTCCAGGTTTCTTCACAAGCATTGTATCGCATAGTATGTGAAGAAACCAGGAAAAAACAGTAACACTTGTGCTTGCATGTGATCCTGTATTTTGTTTCCCTCAGTATATCATCTGACACATTAGTGGATTCATCCATGTTTGATTTCCATTGAATCTTGATGTTACACATCTGAAATGCAAAAAGACAATAGCTTCCTTTTCGCATGACCTTCAGATGTGGAACCAGATGGTTTTATTTTTATTGTTTTTGACAACATCTGTCATGCTTGAGATCTTTTTCATTGTAAAATTCATGTAAGTTTGTTTCGTCTATGAATTTCATTTTTATATATTTCACAGTGTTGTTACTTCAAGGCCGTTTTTTTTTTCTTCAATGTTGTTGACAATTCTGTTGAAAGGTAATCAGGATTCTGAGATGTGCCATGACACTTGGAATGAACAGTTCATGGATACCGAGTAGGTGTACATTGCAGACAGTCATATTTATGAGGTACGGATTTGTAAACTTGTCATTTTGTGTCGGGAAAAACTACAGTGCCATTTTTCTATTGGGGCAGTGCCTTGGAACCAAGAATACATTTTTCAATGAAACGTTGCACTGGAATTTTTTTTTAACAAATTTGAACATTTGAACGTTTTATACCAGTAAGTATACTATTCTTTGGGACATTTCCTATGAAATCACTTGTATCTATGAAGGTACCAGACTAGTGGTATGAACGTTTCAGTGTTTTGTTTGAGATTCATTTTCATGATATATTTTCTCATTGTTCCTGACATATACTTGTCTGTGGTTTGTTAATTATTGTTACCCATCTGTAAAATGTGTGATTCCTGTATTGTTTTTACAAACTTTTCAATAAAAGAATTATTTTGAGTTTTTTGTTTGTGTTACTTGTGTTATAAGATCTCGTCTATAATATCTACACCACCAAAGACAGTTTGTACTTTCCGTTTTGGAAAATGACGTCGTAATTTAGAATGTACCAATCACGAGCACTTCCGGTTCAATTATTCGTCTGCTACTCAAAAAGCAAACTGCATTAACATCAACAGCTATGTTATTAAAAGGTAAATGAGTTCTTCACTTATTTGTGATTGAAGTTTGACCACTCGCCCTAATGTTTTACTCTCAAAACATTTTCATTTCAGCGTTAGATACAGGTTTTGTTGAAACGCACTGTACAAAATAATAGGATGCTGCGGCGAACACGCTACACGCGTGGATCGTCAACTTGTATCTTCTTGTTATGGACTAACTTTTAATCCAGAAGATCTACACTGTACCACTAGCCCATATATTTCCAAACAAATAATGAATGTCAGCAATGCACCGTCCTTTATTTGATCTTTTCACATAGGATAGTGTGTTTCCTACATTTGTGAAATCAACTGTTTCAAGGCAATGTTGATCTTGATCTTGATTTTGATCTACTTATTATGGCATAATTTAACATAACTTTGCCTTTTCTATAATTTAGTATCGTGGTTTGAGGATTCTGTTTTTGTATATAATATTTTTTTTAATCCTCATATTAGATAGATCTATATGGGTTTTTGGATACTTAAAATTTATTCGTCGTTATCGTTTTACATTATTCCAACAACTGAAAACATCTCACTAACTTGTAAAAAGATAAGTTTATCATACACACAAAACCTTCGTTCAAGAATTGCAGTGTCTATATGACACAACACCCGTGTAAGTAGTGCCGTCCGAAATTATCCGACGGTATATGACTACGATCTGTATATAATTTGGAAGTTAAACTTGACCTTTGACTCGAGTTCTCCATTTATGAGTGTACTGAAACAAATTACTCTTTGAATGTACTTGACCTTTAATATTCAGAGCATTTGAAATGAGTACTGAGTTCTTCGGCATTTTCGGCCTAGTTCTCGTCTTTATATAAAGACTTTATATAAAGAAACTAGCCCGATAATGCCGAAGAACTCGGTCCCATTCACCAATATTTATCATCTATCGTCGAGCATATCTATCTAGAATCTTACGCGTTGTGTTGTTTTACGCGTTGTGTTAGAATGACATAGTTGTTTAAACCACAAAACACATTTGTCTTATATTCATGAGTCTTCGGTTCTCGAATATCATTTTTAAATGTGGACGTATGCCCTAGTTTTAAGAGAAAGAAGAAACAAGTTATGGTTGATAAATATTACTGAACCAGATCTGTAGATCATCCGTATCGATCCTGATCTTTGGGATCAATGGGATGCTGTGTATTATTCGATTGTTTATTTACCACTTGTACGACATACAAGATCAGACTACATAATCTGGCACAGTAGACCGAGGATCGCTAAATCCATCGCACCAGAAGCATGACACAAATTATCTCAACCAATGGGGTATATGTTATCGTACTACCCAGACCATCATATGATCAGATGTAGACCATATATATGCCGGTGTTGGGTGACCCGGAGGATCTGCAACAATGTTGTCAGTTTTCACCTTCAAGGAGGATAGGTTTTCACATGTTTTTTTGGTTCAAGTAGGCAGGTTATTTCATGCAGTATTCCAGGAATACGGTTAAAATACACGGTATTAGGTTTTGCGAATGCTTACAAAACTGATGGAACTGGCACAAGCAAAGACTTCTTGCTGACGTTTGATGAACTCTGTCCTATATGTAAATATTCCAAACACACAAACTGTGAAAGTGGGTAGAAACATACACTTGATCGTGGATTGGTTCAAAGTGGTACATGTCTGAGACTTGCATCACTAGGGGATTCTTCCTGATCAAAACGACACGACGTGTTATAACTGGAGTGCTGTTCACAGTCGCCTTAAAACCCAACCTACTCGCCCCAAATACCCAATCTTGAAACCATTCCTTTTTCGGGGAGTAGGGCAGTGCAACAGTAACGGAGGATATTCTGTAAGAAGATGTATGCTCGTAATTCAGTGAACATGATTCTCGCTTTCTCTCCAGCAACATAAAAGGAGAGTTGGACAGTCATGTTGGGAATAGCAAAATCAGCTGCATCCTTTTTTCTTCAACCTGTTGTACCCTTCTTTTGGGCTGGAGACGATAAGGAGCATAATTCCTGGAAAACACATTTTGAGAAGAGAATTCAGGTAACTGTATTAGTCAAAGATTAGAAAAATAACTAATCTTGCGGAGATTAATCTATGAAAATAGAAACTGAGTTTGGAGTTTCAAGAATGCCTGGTACCAGAATGAAATACTTCTCACAGCAGTTTATTCATCTGGTTTTAATTGGTAGATACATGTAAAACGCGTAACTCGCATCAAGGACTTGAAGTTTTAAGAAACCGTTACATCAAGTACGCTGTTTTATTCTCTTCCTCCAAATGTCATGTTTCAAGGCCTCTTGGTTCATATCGAATTCTTGTTTAAAAGTGTTAAATTCTGAATAATGTTTGCAGAAACGTATGAAGATATAACCGATAAGCAGTCTTACCTCCATTTCAGACAGGTGACTTTGGCCTCACGCTGCAGGCAGTGCTGCCGAGTAGGTTGGCACCCAGGTTTTTACAGAGAGACAAGATGGTGAAACAAGTGGAGACAGTGCTTTCCCACATGTCCGTCTCGGAACCAGAGGGAAGTTCTGAAGAACTGTTCACGGGCTCGACAGCGGGTCTTAATGGACAACACCTACTTAATCTCAGCGCGAATTGGGATGAGACCCGAAAGGCGTCTGTCGGTAAACGCTCCTCTTTGAGTTTAGAGGAATTTGTAAAATCAGAGATGCTTGTGAATGATATGGAAACATTTCTTAAAGAGTTCGATCTGGCATGCGAAGATCCCGATGTAAAAGATGATACTGAGTCCAGTAGCTTTGATGAAACTGTTGAGGACACTTTGGGGTTCGTTTCACCAGATGAACACTACACAGGAGACTCTCTGAAATGGGAAGGGAAAGTGTATGCCCCGAACCGTCCGGACGACTCACATAGTGCCCAGCCTATTGATAGTTCTGACGGTTTATTGGACCACGGTGGAGTACAGCTGCCAAACAATGACAGTCAAGAAGGGACGTCTGAAAGTGCAGATCCTTCAAACTGCAAGACACAGGAATGCACTGATAGCTTAGGTTTACATGAAACTGTGAGTGCATCACATTTGCAGAGTAATATGCAGCCGTCTGACAGTCTTCAAGAACAAAGTGACGAAGTTGAAGACGTAGCTCGGAAAAGCAGCCAACAGAACACTAACAATTCGGGAGATGACAAGAATACTAGAAGGTTTAAGAACAAAGTATGTCCGATTCAAACCAACCAGAATAACCACGCAGCTGATAATCCTTCACATTTTCCAGGAAAACGGAATAAACTGGGAATGACAAATATGGCGTACCAAACGTCAGGAACCTCGGTTGACTTTGCAGAGTCATCCAAGAAGTTCATAAAGGCGGTTTTAACGAACAGCGCAGAAAAGGTAACCAGCAAGAAGTACATGATTTGCGCATTACATTTTGATTAAATCAAGCATGATTAAAACAATCACTCATTTTGTTTGGGAGATTTCAACAGAAGTCATTGAATTTCGTTGCAGTTGAACTTTGAGGTTATGAAAGATGACTCATCCTTGAAGGGTAGCGAGGGATACAAACACTACAAACTGTTTACGACGGTGAGATAAATAGATTGCGAATACAGGATGGTATTAATAATCCTTTTTTTTTCATTTTGCCGTTAAGGCTCCATGATATATTCCAACTGAGAAATTGTTGTCTTGGTAAGTCTTTTAGATTATGTAGTGAAAAAACACGAAATTAGTAAGAGTGTCCAGGTTTCCCACTCTGTATGAACCACAAAAATGCATTTCTGCAGATGTGATTTAGTCCAGTCGAGATCTAAGTTACAATTCATCTTCAATGACCCATCATGCTTGTCGTACGAGTCAACTAACAGGGTCAGGTTTTTGGAATCACTTATATGTCAAAAATTATGTCATCATATCCCTTACTGCCTTGTTCGATGCTGTCGACGTCACTCACTGAATCGTCTGGCCCAGATTCTATTTATCCAGACATCCATCGTATAGCAAAACATACACACAAAATCGGGGCCTAGATTTTCGAAGCTTTCATAGCGTAACGTAAAGTAGCCGTAAGTTAATGGCACTCACTACAATCTTAGCGCCAAGCGAGCTTCCAAAATCTAGGCCCAGAATGCGATATTCCTTTATTAACAGTGTTACTATTAGTAAACATTCATGTATGTCATTATGTCATGGGTACTAATCATAACATTCTACAGATAGAATACGCGACAGATCTGAAACGCCTAGAGCAAGTGAAGGAGCAGATTGTCTCTGAGTACAAGTGGAAAATACGAACAGTTGAAGAACTTCGGGAGGCAGCTAACGGTAAACGGTGTCTCTTAAAAACAAGAAAGTGTAATTCAGTGGTTAGTGTCGATATATTCATGAAGCATGTATCTTGGATTAATGGAATATGGTTTGGTCACAAAATATGCATGTGTATTACAGTGGACAAGATATCTGTATGTATCTGCATGTATTTCAGTGTCTTGTCAAATACCATTGAATACTGTGAATCATAAGTGCATCATATCAGCTCTCAAATATGCAGCAAGGAAAATAGCTAAGCCAAATATATTCAAACCCAACAACTCCAGTGAAGTGTTACTGTTTACAGTTTGATTTTTGTATCTTTATGTCTGTGGTTACATGTTGAATTGAGTTAGCTGACAAATCATGGAGATGGGCTAGGATGGGTTGACAACCTATAGGTGTAATGAAAGGAATATATGAGGGGGTTATACTTTGCATTACTTTCAGCTTATTACCAGGACCCTGCTGGGAGTGGCAGGAAGAGATGGATTGAGTTGAGGAGGGAGATTGACCAGCACAGCAAACACAGCATGACCGACACCAGAGCCAAGTTGGCAACACTGACACATTACACACCCATCTTCACTTACGCTGTTATGATAGTATGTGCAGCCAGTGGATATATTATAGATCAATATACTGTCAACTGTATAGCATGTTGCTATTTGTTTCGGATTCTTTTATATGTATTTTGTCCACAAAATGTTATTTTCATATTTTGAAAAATCTTTTTACTATATTGATTAGAAATAAGAAATGTTAATGCATATATTTTTGTGACTCCTGTTTGGCACTAAGTCATGTTTGCAATTTGAAGCAAGGTAGGTAATATGTAGAGAGTACTGATGGCTGAAGGAGCATCAAATAATCAGTTTATGTGGTCTGTATCTATACATCTGTTACATTTCAGTACTGTAATCCAATATAAAAATATGTGATTTGTTTAATAACTCATTCTTAGGAGCACAGCCTGCATTGGGAATTCAGAAAATTTCTTTGAAAAGGATCATTATAAGAAAGACACTGCTGACAGATTGTTCAATATCACACTGAAAATTGATAAAATTCTACAAATTAGTCAGTTCATGATCAAAGCTGCTGTTTCACTAGCTGCAGGTTCTGATGCTTGGTGTGATGATTTCCCTCAATGGTGTGGCTACTGTGGACGCTGCATCAAGGCTGCTGTTGCAGGATAACACCAGAACTGCCTTGGGTGTAGAAACTGTGGACAAGAGGCAAGAAGTCAACATGTGGGTGGGCCCTTCATCTCGTTTCTTCATAGGTAAGGTGTCAAAGGGATCAGACACAATCCACTTTTATCATCTGCAAAAAATATTTAAAGTTTAAGGTATTTATGTGCTGACAGATAGTAACCTGGAATACATGTGAATATTGGCTGGCTGTCAATATGACAATGTGACATGGGCAGTCCCAGGTGGTAGGTATCTTTGTTGTATTCATTTTTGGACTAGCCTGTACTCTTGATGGTGGTTAATCAATGCATCAGCTTATACAAGCGATCTCGGCTGTATTGCTCTTGGATTGAGGCATTTCTTGCTGTTCCATGGACAGGCAGTTAATGTGTATTTTCATCTTGACCTAGTATGGCATTCACACACCAATCATATATTTTCAAGAAACACAAATGATCATATGGAACATTATCAGTATTTGTTGTACCTGCAGGAATGGGTGCACTGCTGAGTGTGTGTATGAGAGATGATCACAATCTGCACATGCGGGGCGTCGCACTGAACTACAGTACAGAAAGAACTCTGGGGTGTTGTGAGGTGCATGCCAGGAACACAGCAGGGACTACAACCAAGGAGGAGTGCCACTCACTTACATTAGGTATTGTATTTCTTGCCCTTCTCAAGTCCTTGGATACATTTGTGGGCAATTAGATACAGTCTCGGAGTTTAAATAAAAGAATTTTTAACACTGACATCTGATTTGAGCACAATTAGTCCAAGTCTTTTCTTTATTCACTTGCATTTCAGTACAAATTATATTCTTTGAAATAAGGCTATTCAGATGTAATCTGGGAGAATATTCAGCCCTAATATTGTCTTATCTGTGGTGTTGTTTGACATTATATTTTTATTTGTATGTACGCTACTCTTGCAAATATCAAATTTTAATATTCAATGAGATAAGCAGGCTACTTGTGAATCATTTTGGATTTATAATTAATCCACACTGTAGTATGTGAATAGGTGCTTAGGTTGCCTGTTGGGTGGTGTTTTATTTAAACTATGCACAAAGAGTTCAGTTTGTTAATGAACTAACTAGTTCAAAAACTGAAACCTTTTTGACAATAGCAAACAGGCTATTTAATACTCCTTCACTGACACTTTCAGTTACAACTCTGTAAAATGTGGGTACCCTGGTAATATACAGGAGAAATAATAGACTGCTATGTAAAGATTCGGTCTAAACAGGTGGTACTATAAAGATTACACACTTTGTTTTGAGGCTTCTTGCAGTCCATTACTGGAGCTGAGTGGTTTACAGACAATACAGTGAGCATCTTTGTCCATGACTTGTAAATTAAGAAGACGTTCAACATTTTTTGTGCTTGTAGACCACCACATTTAGTAATTTACCATCAAATCATCTGCAGATCATTCTTACAAACAAGGGATAATAATAATCACTTTCTACCCATAGCATTAATTATTCTTTGTTCACAATGTATATTCCTATTGCAAACCTTACAGATGTACACACTCTTGTTGGTACTTGCAGGTGTAGGTAACTGGAGGGAAGTGCCCTGTGGCCAGAGACAGCCTGGGGAGAACTATGTGCAGCATGTCCTCAAGCCCTGCTGTACTGATGAGAGGGGCACCTGCTTACTCATATCACATGAACACTGCAGTTTTCTTGGAGGAACATTTCATGAAAGGGAAAAGGAGCACTGTTCTCAGGTTAAATATCCCACATCTTATTCTTTATTGTGTCAGGGTTTGTTTACCTTCACAGGTCTAGGCCCAATGACAATCATGGTCAGAATTAGTTTCAGCAAAGAATAGTAAGTGTAGGAGATTAATTTATGTCATTATATCTCATTTGCATAGACCAGTGTGTATGATGTCAGTCACTGGATGGTCTGGACCAAACTTGATAATTTACAGACTGCCATCACATAATCGAACAGCAAAAGAATCACAAGATTTTTAAAAAATAAAATCTCATAAAAGGAAGTGTTTGTGTTTATGTCTCCCTTTTAAAACTTGACAAAAAAGCTAGAGGTGCTTTTCCTTTGCTGTTCAGTATACATTTTGCTGGAGTTCAGCATTACATAACAAAGGAAATAAACAAGAGGTTGAGGTGCAGTCATTTCATAATATTCATCCAATACTTTTGATATGCTGACGTTAAAGGTTTTGATAACATTTTGTGGTTATTTTGGGGCTAGTTATAAATGTGTAACTGTATCTGGAACTAGCCCATGTCACTACCAGTATGTCCCACTTCCATCAAATGTCATGTATTTCATGTTCGCATTGAAAATTCACATTAATGTTTAACAATCATTCTTTTAATAATTATTACACAGATTCATCTGAGTTTTAACTGTCCATGCATGTTATCTATTCTTACATCTTCTTAGATTCACGGAGCATATTATTTTAACATATTTGCTAACACCATTTAAATGACTAACAGGTAAATTGTCCAAGCGAAATCTGCCAAATGGGTGGAATGTCATCTGATACTCATAAGCCATGGCTTCCTAGTTCCTACCAGTGGTGGCGCCCACTCTTATCTCTTGTGTACACCCATGGTGTAGTGCACTTGTTGTTGCTGCTGCTGGCCGAATGGATGCTCCTGCGGCAAGTGGAGATGT
Source organism: Haliotis asinina (assembly GCF_037392515.1). Classification (NCBI taxonomy): domain Eukaryota; kingdom Metazoa; phylum Mollusca; class Gastropoda; order Lepetellida; family Haliotidae; genus Haliotis; species Haliotis asinina. The sequence continues at coordinate 45,992,706 of NC_090294.1, read as the reverse complement.
CAGCTGGGTGTTTGAGAATGGGCATCATCTATGTCCTCTGTGGAGTCGCAGGTGGAATGGCAAGTGTTACTGTTTCCTTGATTTACGTTTAATAGGATTTACTGCAGCAGACTCTCATCTTGAAACAAATACATGTACTGTAATTGTATTGTGAACATCAAAAATCTTTTTGTTTTCTTACATCAAGTGTTTAAAATGAAATGGATTTGGGGGTCTTCATCTTATCAAGTGGTACTTGAATCTATGGACTCTCCGAATCTATAGCTTTGAAAATGAAGGCAAGCATCCTTGATGTTCAAGTTCAGTTACAAACAATATATAAAAAATAACACACTGAAACATTTAATTACTAATTTTAATATATAGGAATGAAGCATAAAATGTCAGCACAAGTGTGACCAAATTTATGCAAGATGTTTCTTTTCTATTTGCAGTGTGCGTCTGTTATCTCCCCCTACACACCCCAGGTTTGCACAACAGCTGCCGTAATGGGTGCTCTGGGTGTTCTACAGATGGAGCTTGTCGAGGCTTGGACCCTTCTCCCTCGACCGTGGCTGGAGCTTGTCAAGATCTATGGCCTCCTAGCTTTTGCTTTGATAACAGGAACTTTGCCTTTGATCAACAACTTTGCCATTATCACTGGCTTCCTTACAGGCCATATGAGTGCAGTTGCACTGCTTCCATACATTAATCTCCGACTTTGGAGCAAAAGGAGTCGTGTAGCCGCAGTGTTTGTGTCAATTGCATTGTTATTACTGTTGTACTTTGTCATCATTTACAGCTTCCATCATCTACAGAATCTGTACACATGCAAATGGTGCCGAAAACTTGAGTGTGTAGAATATGCTCAGCACATGTGCCCATAGCCATGATATTCCCATATATACCTCAGACAGTCATGTTGTATCATGATATGCCATTACTTGTGTCAGGGGTTGATGTAACTGCCTGTCCTAACTGCAGAAGTTCAACCACTATCCCAGAAGGTTGGTTGATTATCTATTTCACCCATGAAATAGTCATAAAATGTAATTTTACAAAATTGCAATGTTCATTTGTTATACTTTTGCAGGTCCATTCTTTTAGTGCCAGTTGGCAATGCTTGGCAGCAGGTGGTATGACCTGTAATGATTTGTATTAGAATTGGTCTTCAGCAACCCTTGCTTGTCGTACAAGATAACTAATGGGATCAAGTGATCAGGCTTGCTGATTTGAAAGACATGTGTCATGATACCCCTTTTGTGTGGATTGATGCTCGAGCTGTAGATCACTGGACTGTCTTGTCCAGACTTGATTACTTACAGATATGTAGTTCAAAAATTGTTGACTGTGGTGTTCAATAACAAACAGTACCTTCATGTTATTTGTTCTTACGTTTGGTTAATATGTTCCTAACTGTGCCTACAGGATGAGGATTTCCAACAGAAACATCACAACATTTGAATGCATCATGGTCAAGAAAACTAGAGATTGTGATGTTGAAAAGACTTCAAAATATTTTGATATCACAAGCTTGTCAAATCTCTCACTGACCTGTAACCTGCATTTGGACATTTATGACAAAAAGCTACAAAAAGTTAAAAGAAAGGTGTCACACACTTGAGAGTGTTTACAATACATGTTTACAATACAGTTTGCAATAAGCTACAAAAAGTTAAAAGAAAGGTGTCACACACTTGAGAGTGTTTACAATACATGTTTACAATACAGTTTGCAATATTCCAGCTATGTGGCAGCAGCCTGTAAATATTTGAGTCTGGACAGACAATCCATGATGAACAGCATGAGCATTGATCTACGCAACTGACATGTCACAACCAAGTTAGCAAGCCTGACAACCCAATCCCGTTACAACATAGGTTTTTGAAGATCAGTTGTAACCTGTATCTTAATTGGTCACACACTTACCTACAAACATAGGTAGCCTATATGGCTACTAAATTAACAGGCAGTAATGTCACATATTGTCCTAAAGTATATTTCCATTTGTGACAAGTGAGTCAAATACTATCAAACTTCACACATCCTTGTATGACAACCATAAGTGTGATAAAAACCTGTAGTACTGCATATCATAAATAAAAACAAAAACATTTAGGACATTAATTCAAAATATGGTATCTCCCGTATTCAGTATCATGATCTGTGAATCCTGGTATCAGGCTGCAACTATGATAGAATAGACAATAAGTAGTAGTGTAATACTTGCCCCCCCCCCCCCCCCCCCCCAAAAAAAAAACATGAATGAAAGCAAACACTACTTGAAACGCAATTTATTTATCTATTTATTCTTGCCCTTCTTCTTCTTTCTTTTCTTCTTCTTGGGCTCATCTTCCGTACTATCATCTTCAGCCAGCACACTACTGCCATACTTGTCCATGGTCCAAGTGGTACCAGATGCAGGTAACTTGCTCACAGATATCACAGATTTCGAGATTTTCCTTGAATCTAGAAAGTGCAATCCAGTTGAAGAGTTAGGACAAAGGCATGTTTGTCAGTAAGACTGAAAGGGCCAATTGTTTCAAAATCTTCATCGTATCCAGAATAATTGTGCCAGAATAGTTATTCTAAGATGCTTCGGTGAAAGATCAAAGGCGCCGACAATACTTTATCAGACAATAATGTGCACTTTCTGCATTATGTCACAATGTAACCGACGTCACGATGGTTGTCAGTTTCCATCGCCTCGTACAGCCTCCTATAGTAAACTGCTTAGCTGTGTGATAAAACTGCAAACCAAGAAACGGCTTGCTGTTGTTTCACACAGCTAACATCACGGGTGGAAACATTACGTTTATGGTTTCTGCAGGATAAAATGTCTCATAGTTTGACTAAACATTTTACAGAGACATGGTAATGTTTGCAATATATACATTCCCACAATGCAATCGTGGAATGTCGCATGACTAGTCAGCTTCAGCTCAATGTACTGATCTAAACTTTCGTTGATAGTAGAAATGAGACAGTCATATTGCCTTGTATGGTCTAAGAGAATCACAGATGTAATTAAAATGAACTAGAGAAGATATTTAACCCGAACGTACACCGTCACCAAACTGTTCATCATTTGTTTTTTCGGTAACGTTTGTCTTAACATAGGGGGGCTGACATGTCAAAAGAACAGCGCATCAGTTAGCCCTGTGCGAGGATTCTTAATTTAGGTCACAGACACCGTTGTTTGTTTTCTGCCATAGATTAATCAAAATTAGGCTTAGAAATTATTAAATATGGCATCTTAGAAAAGGTATACAGTTCACTCTACCACCATGTATAGTGTAATAAAGCACACTTTTGCCCTGAACTATTAGATCCTTGAAGCACTCAGATGCAAGCGTCCTCGTGCTTTAACTATAATAGTTCAGAGCGAAAGTGTGCTTTATTACACTATACCTGGTGGAAGAACGACATGTTTTTCTTAACTCTATGTCCAAAGTCTAGCCATATCACACCTGTCCGTCAGAGAATTTCCTTTAAAGTTCTCTGCATCACCTATAAGTGTGTAACAGGGGCTGCTCCTACTTATCTCTGTGAACTACTTCAGCTACACAGACCAGCAAGATCTCTCATATCTGCTTCACAGACCCTCCTACGTGTACCAAAAGTCAGGACAGTCAGGTTTCGCCAAAGATCCTTTGTGTCTTCTGCAGCTACGGATAGGAACAGCCTTCCCCCACACTCTTAAACTGCACCATCATACTCAGCATTCCGATCATATCTGAAAACTTATCTGTTCCAAAAAGCCTTCCCTTCATGTTGATGTGTATCAAATGAACATAATTTAATCCTGTGCTATGTGACTTTCAACACTGGGCACTTCGAGCAAGCATTATGCATGGAGAAATGCGCATTACAGATGGACTATATTATTATCATTATAATTGAACTGAAACATAACTATTTTCACTTAGTTCAAACTCAACTTCTAAAGTGCACATCAACTAGAGTGACAGTATCACAAAACTGCAGAGCAAGAAGTATGGCAGTATTTATGATTTGACAACTCTGACAGTTAGGATCAAGTATATTTCACTTTTGCTATGTTGAAACATTTAAGAAAAATCCCCCGGAATCAGGGTTGGAGTATTTCTAAACCTTTTCTTCTCTTAAAAGGCAACTTACTGCATCTAAAACTTGGCATGTCACTGTACGTGGAATATTGTGGGCCAGTGCGTAATCAATCAGTGGTTTGTAATGTCATGTGCAGAACACTACCATACAGACGGAATATTGCAAGTACTGAGTAAGCAACAAACTAATGGGCTTGTAGCTTAAATCAAATTCAGCTTCTACATAACAGGATGTGGCAGTAACAGTTTTTAACCACCTCCCCACATGAAACAGGGGAACTGTCCCGAGTCTAATTTGTCATTTCACATCAGTGTATGTATGCTGTCATTGGTAAATGGGAGAATGAGTGATTATGGTCTTACCCCTTTCTCAGCTTTATTCAGGCAATTTCAGAGAATGGGATACTAGAAATGATCTTCACAAGTGTTACCAACTGTGAGCAATGAATTTTGAACTGTATCTTAAGTTAGACAGGTAAACACTGACCCCACTGGCCCAAATGATAAATATAACTCATATTGAGAATACTCACCCGCATGTTTTAATACAGCTCTACAATTCTTGGCAACAGCATTCTTAGCATTTTCATGATTTAAACCAAACATAAGACCCCTGGTATATTGTTAAGGACATAGTGCAATAATTTGCATAAATACACAACATAAAAGTCAGTTGAAAATAATATTGAATCTTTGCAAAAGTGTTGCCATGAAATGTAATGCATGAAGATTTACTCCAAAATATGTTGAAGCTTGTTTAACTGTGGTCAATAAAAAAAGTATATTGAGTAACTGATTTTACTTGGTTGTAATATCTGTGAAAGGATACAGGTTTACAACATCATATGGACCTCTAAGCTCCATTGCCTGGAAAATATGACATGACACCATACAGAATTATATATGACAATTGCAACAGAGTAGTTTCATAGTACTGTTCATGAACATTTGAAAAAGGTTGCCAAGTGTCAGAGTCTAATTACTTACCATTTCACAGCCACTGCTAAGAATTATGTTCTGAAACAAAATAACAGTTTTAGTAGTACAAAGTCTGCTTATTGATTTGACATGGGATGCATAGAAGCGTAATTATTCCAAAATACTGACTTCAACTCAAAGATATATCAGCATTTATTTCAAGAACCTTGTTATCATGCAAAGTATGACAATCCAAGGGAGAGTAAATTATCTCCCCTTGGACCACTTCTTAATCAGTATAGTCCTGTCTCGTAAAATATATTCATACTGAAATGTGCAGCTGACAGAAAAGTGTGTTATCATTACAGACATATTTTACCTTTCCTTTTGTGACTGATGCGAGGGCAATTGCTGATGCTATGACATTTCTTCTCAGTGTTGAATCACGTACAGTAGGACTGTATTTGATTTCAAAGTGGATGCCTCTTTCAATAGCCTAATAAATACATATATTATTTTGTAAAAAGAAATAAATGTGCAAACGAAATGTATGCATATTGCCACTGATGTATTCACCCTGCTTCAATGCCATCATATCAAAAGTAATTGCATACCACAAATGTATACAACAGTTGAATATTCACCTTTTCTAAATACACAGAGAAATGAAAAGCTGACTCTTAATATAACCCCATTTCCTAAACAGTGTTTGCATTAACACAGAAATCAGCGTTTTTCAAGCAAAAAAAAAAATAAGAAAATTACGCAAAAAATATCTTGCATGCATGTTTTGGATGCATAGGTTCTGACCTGCTTAATTTTATTAAGTAGACTAACACAGCAAAATATAAAGAAAAAACAAGAAATTTTGAAATGATTCAGGATTATAATGAAAATTTCATTCGCTAAAGATTTGGACTACATATATTTACAAATTTATTTCTGCATACACTCATACAAAACCTACTGTGAACACCAATAAAATTATTGGCTGTCTACATTTAACAATAGCCTTAAGCTAAAATAAGCTAAAATATGCACAAAGAGTTGTGCTATTGACAACGTGAATATGACTGGTGACAGAAAGCAAAAAATTAAACATACCATATTTATTGAGGGTTTCTTGAAATAGTATGGCATTTTCTCTGTCATATCTACAGAAATGATATCCACGTTAAGTACAGCACAAGCCATCTGAAACAATGAAAGAGTTCCCAATAGAGTTCATGAAGAATTGCTGTAAATGATTCACTTTCAAATACATCTTACTGTTTTACACATGCATGCAGGTGTGCTGGGTATGCGATTTCATTTCAATTTCAAATGAAGAACACATATTACAAAACAACAGACAATGACATACATGAAATGTTTTCTCTGATGTGGGTTCAACAGCAACCAAATCATAGGCTTGTACCTCAGGGGACCCCTGTAACACAAGGAAACTATATTCATGAAACAACATTGTATCTTTTATGCAGCTTTATGGAAAGAGATATTTTACATAAGCTTGGTGATATATTCACTGTAATAGAATTTCAGAATAAAAATTGAGGTAAGAATGACTGAGTAGAATCTTGCTTTTTCAAGCAAAATCCCAGCAGGTTGTTACAAGAAGGGGCTTCTAGCCCGGACTCCAGACGCAGATCATTCATATCTCTAAAACAGAACATTCTCAGTCCTTGCTGTCCATGAAATAACATTATTGGTCAGGTTCTCAACATGAGAATGAAACCCTGGTCTTGACCTTGATAAGTGAAAACTGACTTACCAGCCAGGTTTCAGTCACATTTGTCATCTGAAGTTTAACAAATGAGGTTAATGACACCTTCAAGTACCAAAGGGCCCACAAACTAATTTCTACAACTCTTCATGAAGGTATGCTACCTTGACACACAAAATGGACAGTCAACACAAAGATAAAATGCATATGATTCTTTCTAAATGTATCTGGTTCTGTCCAGTCAAGTAATACTCACCAGCTTGTGTGTCTGAGATGGATCTTCTATAGTAGCTGTCAGTCGACTTAACTGTGTCAGTGAACGGCGTTTTTTCTGACAATAAACAAATCACTCAATTAATTACCATTGTAACCAAGTAATGTACAGACAATTACTATTTCAACTATTCAACAGTGGAACTTTACAGTATAGTCACCATGTTAAATATCAGATCAGAGAACTTTTTCTTTTGAAAGGACACTACTGAATGGATCAGTAATCGTGAGATCACTGAATTTTGGAGCCATACAAAAAACTAAAACTCAATATATGACATAACAAATGTGAATTATTTTAAGCACAGCATACCGTATATATATATGGAACTAATAAATATACAGTGCGTAAACTTTTTAAATGTTGATTATTTATCAAAGCTAACCATGATTTTTGTGAAAACATAGTTTTAGAATTAATCCATAGTAATCTCCCCTTAGTAACAACACAATGTCACACATTTCCTACAAATATTTTGGCCTATGTTACATATACTGGGGCCATATGCAGTCACTTTAACTTCCTGTTGGTGCAACAAAAGACATATTATCCATTAGGACATATATGGAATGTCAACAATTGCTCCACACATCGAAACCTGTTGCATGCAGTGTTGTCAGTGTTTGCTGACCTTTCTCAATCAAAAGGTGTGAGTAGGATATTCGAAAACAGAACTCCACTGAGAGTTGGACATTTAGAGGGGAGAAGGGGGGAGGGTGGGAAAGAATCAACATTTGTGGGTCAAACAATTTACAAAGATAATCGATTTTCAACTAATAATGATATGCCTCTAAGTCTGTGAATTATACAGAATTATCTCCCTTCAACAGTTTGTTAAATGACAGTGGTCACATCAAGCAATGCAAACAAGCTAACTAATCTTAATTCTTAAATAAAGCTCACACAAAAGCTAAGATTTCATTTACTCATTTATTCAACTATTAATCCAATGCCAAGGGGTCACTGATCAAGAAAACAAACAGTCAACAATGTGAGTGATAGACAAGCTAAATGGGAACTTCACAAACTTGGTTTGATGTACAAATAAACTTGGAACTTGGTTTGATGTACAAATAAGCTTGGAACCAACTTGTTGGTATCTGTGCCACTGAACGATGCATTGTTGCTTTATTTGAAAATGCAGTGTTGCATCAAGAAATGTGGGATTAAGGGGGACATCACCCTCAACTGTTCCAAAAGAGGGGAATCTGACACTAAGCAGGTAGAGAGGGGAATCACATATTGACTAAAGATAGGTATTTACTGTTATGATGATGCCATCACAACAACGCTTAACTATTCACATGAGTTTTCTCACCTGGCCTTTGGCTCAATGCTTGTGAAATAAACCTCTCTCTTTCTCAGCTTTTCATGCTGTAACAGCAGCAGTATAGGGAACTTCCTTATCTGGATCTGGGATCTGGGCTTATCTAGCATTATATACAAGCTGACTTGCATGAAGCTTGTGAAGCTTTTTCAGGGGGAAGATTATGGTATAACTTATCACTTTGAATGAACGAGCAAAAAAAGACGAATTTGTCAGCAATGACAGTAAAGCAATCAAACATCCCTAGACAAGACTGTTTACCATTTCACATCCTCATGATTTAGCGGTGATTTTCTAAATGAATACTGTTGCAGTGATCACAAAAATATGTAATTTAGTTACCTTTATTACATATTATAACACTGAAATGTGTGGTTTTGATTAGTGATTTTATTGCGTCTGAAGTGACGCAGTGTTTTCATTTGCACTTTACACTGCATCATATACAGAGGTTTTTCATGTCAAGGGGAACCCTGTCCAAGGGACACAACTCTATGAGGTTCACTTGAACTAATGGTCGGCCTGTAAAGGAGGTGAGATCAACTTAATGTAATGTTGCATTAATTCGTTTGCACTCTTTATTTAATATTGCAATGTAAATTGACAGTTTATTTGGGAATAAATATACAGTACTTCAGTGCTGATAGTTAGTACCATCAGAAGAAATGCCTAGTCTATTTTTTGGAAAGTCTGGTGTGAAATAGTGCCTTTAACCCTGTGAGTTAAAAAAAGGTCTTCAACTTATACTGGTCATAATATTTGACTTAAATGATTCAGTCGCTAGGCGTGGGGACTTGGTTGAAGGGATCACCATCACTGAGTGGGGCATTGCTCACATCAACAACTGGACTGTGTAGTTCTGTCTGGATTATTCTGACCATACAGGTGGAATACACAGTAAACCCTTAGTAAACAACTGTAAACATACCTTCAAGAATTGGATATCTGATTTCCTCAGCTCATGCTTCTTTGGTGTTGGTATTGTGGTCTGCAGGGTTAAAATTTGTTACAAAACATAAGTTACATTTGTAAGAATCAATAATGTTCAAGGTCATGCTGCTCGAGAGGAACTGCACAGGAAGGCAATGTACACTGTACACAAGGACTGGCCTAGAAAAAATACATGTTGCATCCCTTTGGACACAGAATAATATTCATTGTACTGAATTCTTGACAGGAAATATAAATTTCTGCAATTACAGTAATTTCAAAATCTTACAGACAGTACACTGAATAATTTCATAAAGGGACTCTGACTTCAGTCTCCAGTAAAGGCCCTTCAAATGAGGAGTCTCAAGGTTAAGGTTAGAGGTTAAGGTAAAACTGCCGAGCGTAACCGAAGAGGAACAATAATGTGTTTGTTCACAATACATACCATGATGAATGATGACAATGTTACAACATGAGATATCAATAACATTAGCAGGATATTCAAAACAAAATGTCTCAATCAGAAATCAGACATTTCAAGTTAACTAGTGAGGTATATTTGAAATTAGGTTTGTAAAACGGCATAGGCTTATGATCTACAGAGGTTTTTCATACATCTTTCAATGAATGCCCATCACATCCAGCCTAATCTTTATTTATTGTCATTATAAATATGTCTCTATTTTGGAAAATATCTTGGCCCTGTCTGGAAGGAATTTTAGCACTTTTTGCCTCATGGATCTATACAGGATTTCCAATGAAGGAAACTGTTCTCATAACGCTCAAATTGGTCTGTGAAACACATCTCCCCTACAAATTCATACCATTTATCACTACTATTCAACATCTGGGAAACTTGTAATTCCATTTTGGCAATTTTACCGGACATTTTCTAAATACTTGGGAGTAATACTCTGAGTAGGTCGAGATCAAACATCATACTTAGAACTGAAATTGGTTTGATGCTTTTACTGGATATTTGTTATCATGAAGCTATTTCAGTCTGGCTATTCATCATAATAAAGGACTCATGAAGGTCTGGGATAGAATAGGCCTTTAGCAACCCATGATCCCATAAAAAGGTGACTATGCATGTCATAAGAGGCAACTAACGGGATTGGGTGGTCAGACTTGCTGATCTGGTTCACACGTCATGGGTTTTCAGTTAAGCAGATTGATGTTCATGCTGTTGATCAGTGGAGTGTCTGGTCCAGACTTGATTATTTACAGACTGCCACACAGTTGAAATATTGCTAAGTGCAGCGTAAAACTAACTCACTCACTCAATCACTCATAACAAAGGGCCCAGGAAAACTGAGAACAAGTCTACCATACCTGCGACGCACCTTTCCCTTTCAAATCCTTCAACAGGACGTTCAGGCCAACACACTCATATCCAACTACAAGAAACAAAAACATATTTAAGATATCAGTCATAGGTCAAATGAATGAACAGGAATAGAAATAATTTGGGTGTTCTCTTGACTCAAGGCATACAAAAAAATAGAATTTGTATTTTACAATATCATGTTTCTACTTTCGTGCCTTATTTTAATTTTGCTCTTTTACTAAAGAGGATCAGAAAAAGAGAAAAAGGTTTCACATCTGTCATAAGAAATACCAATTCTGGCATGAACGCAACCAACAATTCATCAGTCTTAACAGTACTGAAATTATATCACAGTCTGATATTTACAACTTTGTTAAAACCCACATGGGCATGGTGCTCAAATCCCCAAAACAGGGTGAACCAGGACGAATCATGTTTGTTGTGTGCACAATGGAATAAAACTCTGTAGAGATGACTGGTACATTGCACAACTGTGGCACCCCTGACCCCAAAACACCCCTGACCTGAGGTCAAAGGGTATGCTCAAATGTTCAGCTGATAGCATCCCATAAGCTCCTGGTAGTTTATGAGTAAGCTAGTCAGCATCATTCATCATAACAGTGACAAGCCATTAGACAGCTAGATTCCTTAATGAATAAAAATAATTCATTGTACAATGTAATGAGAATAACTTAACACATTTATTACTCTCTCATACCATGTCCAATTTATGCAACTTTTAAACAGGAAATCATTAAACAAATGTGTCACCAAATTAATTCAAGTGTCAACCTCTAGCCTTAAATGTCTCTTTAAGAAAATGTCAAAAGTCCTTCCAGTTAACCCTGACAATAATCCACTGGATATGAAAATGGGACACTGTATTCTGATAGGATAGGTTATAGAATATTTATATAGCACACATTTCCACACACTAGTGCATGCTCAAGACACTGGTATTTTTCCCTCGATCACTGGATGTCAATCTCAACAGCACATCATAATATCAATCTCAACGCCCTGAGGAGTATACAACTCTTGCAGCCACTAGGCTCATTGAGCTATTGTCACTTTCTCATCCTAACAAGGTACCCATTAACAGCTGGGTGGACTGCGACACATGGTCACAGTACTTTGTCCAAGTTCACTGCACACTGCTCTACAAGCAACTAGGTGCAACTATGGTCATATACCAATGGATTTGTGGGTACATTTAAATGCACAGGGTAGTGTACAGTACATCCGGGGATGTGACAACACTGATAGAATCTGCACACAAAGCTGATTCCCAGGTTTTAACACTCGGTCACAGGTGGGCTTCATCCCAACACCTCAACTTCGCTGAATCACAGCCTGGCGCCTCAGCCAGTTGTGCCACCATACCACTAACAACACTTTGTAACATTTTTCAAATACATTTAAAGCCCTGTCAATCAAACATCAGTACACCTGATTTTTTTCTGTCATTGTATTGTGAAATTTGTCTATATCATGGCCAATCTAATTGCAAGTATTTCATGAGGCTTGGTGGTATAAGCAAAACAACCCTTCACAAAATAAATATAATAGAAAGTATTTTTCTTGTTGGAGGATAGAGATGTCAGTTGAACCAAGTAACATCTGATGCCTAACATTCCACTGTGACACTACTCTATGTCATGATTAATTTCACTGCAAGTATTTTGGCAGGATCAGTAGTAAGCAGTGTTGGGAGTGGGTTAAAATTTCATAATTAATGATTGGTTCACTGAAATCCATCAATCACTGAAAATAATTAGTTAGCATCATTTATGAAAAGTTCATGGTTGCTATTTTTAACACAAAAAAAATATAGAAAAAACAGGTAGTCGTTTCAGGATGTGTTTAGCAAACTGCACCTCACCAAGGACAACTAGTACGTTAGGAGAATAAATTTCTTGGGGCCTTTAGGATAAATTCAATCATAACTAGGAACAAGCTCATGAGATATTACAGATAAAACCAACATTGTGACAAATATTTTTCATGACAAATGTGTTCCAGAATTGTTTGTGTTTGATCAACTACTTAGCCATTTAGTCACTGCAACCAATCTTCAAACATTTTGATTAATCAGACCACCACCAGTAGTAAGCTGACATACTGAGATAACTGTTTGTATGTTGGTTGGATACAATTAGAATGTAACCTATGCGCACAAAGGAACTATTGAAGATCTGTATTCCCAGTATCAGTACAAGTACCTATGCAACTACCAGCCCCTTCAAAACCATAGTCCTATTTTGTGCCCTATTTTGCATGGTATTTTCATCTAGGTCATTAAGTTTGTTATTTTCACTTTTTGTGCTATTGGGAGTAGTGCATTTTATCTGGTGCACTTTTTCAGATTATATTTTGACTATTGTGGAGGCTAGGATTGAAGTTGCCTGTCTGAAGGTGAACATGGCTATGTGGATAATCTAACTTGTCAATATGCAACCTGTGGACTGCAAAGCTATCACCTTTGTGCAGTAGCCATTTTCATCAAAAAACCTGATACTTTTGTTTAAAGAGGTAACTGGCCCGCACTCTACATTGCAAACCCTACAGACTACAACATGATGACTAACTGTAAGGATCACAAAACGGTGTTTGATCAGAAAGTGGTAGCTAACACTTACGATCGCTACAAGGTGATTTAAAAGTAATGGGATTCCAATGGCTATGGGTGAGTTGGGTAATCCTACCAGCACAAGAGATCTGAGAAGCAACAGTCTGAGCAAATTAATGCCACAGTAAGTCGTACCAGATAACATGGATTCTTGTTATATTCATCTGAGGCAGACTTCACAATCACATATAACCCTACAAACTTGCTACTCCTGAAAAAGCAGGACGGGTCATGCCCTCAAATGGTGAGGTAATGTTTAAGACATAACTATGTTCCACGAGATATAACTACCCATTAACACACACTGACTACATATTTCCTACCTACAGCATCGGACTATGGATAGCTATGAATAAGATGTTGACATGTACGTTTTATTGCTAGTGTGAGAGTATCCTCGGTGGTTTCATCATCTGCAGGAAGGCAAAGATCTGAAAAGGCCGCCATATTTGTTTGAAAACCGGAACCATGAGACATGTGCTCGGTCCTCTCCTAATCATTGAAAATAGTTTTGATATATCTTTCCAAAAATATATTTGTTTAATATTCCAAAAAAACATGACTATCTGGAAAATTGATCGATATTTCATAAAAATTCATCTCGCGTGAACGAGAAACATGACGTCATAGATCCTGTCCCTAATATGGGAACAATCTGCAAGGGTGGATACTGAATTTCGCCCGATTTTCTAACCTTCTACTCTCTTTCTTCATATAGTGAACATGTCATTTATGGAAACAACAATGGAAACGTGTAGTTCTATAGATGATAGGCCCGATGAGAAAAGGGTAAGGTCAATAAATCGGTAACAAAGAGTCACTAATCGGTTATTTCTGGACGCCATTTTTAGAATGTTCTGAGATGTCTTGGCTTGTCAAATGGAATCGACAAGTTTTGTCTGCCTGTATATTATTACGTTCTTCACATTCTTGTCTGTGCTGTGGTTGTTTCTTATGAACACATATAAATGTTAACGGTACTCTATGTGATATGAACAACGCCCCATTTGGGGTCTGTGTAAATATTTGAGGAAGTGAAACTTGGAATTTTGACAGGTGAATCTCCACCTTGTGAAAACTGACTGATCTAGTATGCTTTCAGAAACACATGGTCAGTCGAGATCAATTTCATAAACCCCAAATAATAACTAGCATAGCTGTATTTTCGAACAATTTATTAGCTCAGTTTTGAGACTCGTGTTGGTGACCAATCCAACATGCGTGTTTGCACTAACGATGTTAAAAAGGAATTCTTTGGAAAGAGTTCTACCCGTACCCCCTCTTTTTACATTTCTACATAGCACTGAAATATGTTCATTGTATTTGAATGTATATTAAGTTAAGATGAGGTATGTATTTCAGTCTGTAATTTTGGCTTTTGATTGGGGGTACTATTGCGGGACTCTTGCCGTGTCCCCTCCCTTCTTTGGTAGAAATGGAGTCAATGCCCAGTCGATTCCAACATTGAAATAAGTTTATTGATTTTAGGGTGTTTTTTTTTTACCAGTTCTAGTTTTTAAATGTAGATATATGGCTAGGTTAGTTCATATGAATAAACTCGTATTCCAGCCAAGGCCTACATCGAGTTTATACGGCGAGTGCATTTTCTTTGACGCACCTTTCCGCAAGAAATTTGAGCGGAACGGTTTAAGGCAAAAACAGACTGAAAACTCAACCTATCGACTGATATTTTTGCAGATTTTGTTAAAACAAACATTCATCGTAAATGCGGGACACTTATCTCCAACAAAATATACTCATTTTATTTTTGATAAGTTTTGAAACATATATATCCCCTCGACTGCCGGCCATTGTGGATATGTAAAGGAGAGGCTGCTTAAAAAACGGAATCCATGAAAACGGACTATGACGCTCTGCAGTAGGCGGGAGGGGAAACGAAACGTTAGTGGTATATAGCATTGTTTATGGACGGTACATTTCAGGTTCCGAGATGTCATAAGACCTACAATGCCATTTCTAGATGTTTTTTGGTATTGAATAGGTGTGCATAGTGTTCTTATTATCCAAATGGGAAAGGTTTGGGTTTTTTTCAGAAACGACATTAGCATGGTGTTACATCTCTCATGCTACTACCTTGATAAAGACTGAAGTTCCTATAACGTTTGAAGTCTAAGGATTAAGTCGGTGGTGAAAATCAGGCTTCGAATTCCAATTTGTGAAGTCCATTTCTGGTGTCGCCCGTCTCGATAGTCCTGGAATATAACACCGGGGAGTGAAACTAAACTCTACCACTCACTCTAATACCCACTTGCAATACGTAAGGTACACACGCGTGTTATTGATGATCTATTAGAATGTTTGCCATTTACACATGTTGGGCACATATTTTCAGAACGTTTTTCGACAACTGCCAAGCTATCTAATATGCGACATTTTAGGAAGACTTCTGTCTCTTGTATGGGGAAGAGCCGTATTATTTCAGTCGACTTTATTAAATATTTGGTGGACGTCCTGCTCTAACGTCTATAATGTCCCTCCCCTCTAGCGATGAGCTAGCCCCAAGTTAAGTGTAAATATACGACCCTTCCTCCATCAAACAGTGATGCGTATAATTAGTTATTATGTTTATATAGTAATATGTATGAATATGAATCTAAGAATGTTATGCGTAATTAGTGCTCAAGTAATTCTCGGTACTTGATGTTCTGTTTATAGAGCTATATGTGTGGATGTGAACGTATGATGTTTACTTCGTTTCGTGAAACTGTAGGTGTGGTCTTTAGCAGACATCTTGCAAGTACCATGTCCCCGTTTAACCACCTCCCACTTGTATTTACTGAAGCGTAATTGAAAACGTTTTTAGTTGTGTTAGTTTTGTAAAGTCAATTGTTGGGCCTCCCCTGTTAACCTTCTTGGAGAGGGATTTGAAGCGAATGTGCCCGCATATGAAACACTATCAAATTATTCTTGATGAAATACAATCCCAAGAGCGTGTGTCATACAGTTTTTCTTGTCTTGGAAATACATTCACCGATTTGTTGAATATGTCTTCTTTCAGTGTCATGTAACTTGCGTAATGGCGCCACTTTATTACTGAAGGATAGGAACTGTATGGTGTAGAAATGTAGGACGTAGAGGAAATGAAACATTTGAATGAATCAGTGACGAAATCCTAATTTGGAAATATGTCAACTTTACAAAGTGCATGAAAGTGAAAACTGTCATCTCGTAAGACCCAATATGTATACTACATGCACACTGCCATTATGATGATGGTGTAGAATTATAATTACTTACAGTGATTCATTTCTTTTGAGAGTAATCAATGTAATTTTAAGAGTTCAGTGAATGGTGCGATGATATGTGGGATCCTGAAATGTCTACAAACGATGAAAAAATGAGTTAAGTTCGTTTCCCCGCAACCACAGTCAATTTATCGCTAACCGTTTTAGTGCGATTCCACTTTTTGGTTAACCAGTCAAAATGTCCGTCAAGTAGTGAAAAATGGGGGTGGTTCTGTATCAGGGCTGATATAAAGTAAAGTGAATGGATATTAGTGGATGTAAGTATGCCGTTTTGAAAATGAGTGTTTGTTTTAGCAATCCGTGCACCTGTTCTAGTCGACAGGCTGGATTTTCGCCTTTGACCGCTGTACATATCTGTACAGCGCACAGTGCGTCAAAGAAAATTCACTCGCCGGCCAGACGTCGAGCACACCTTGGTATAGTGCGAAGTCGTCTAGTTATATGCTGGACTAATGGCTAGGTATGCATGTAGGTTTGTAATTTTGGTTATTGATGGGATTAGGGCATACAGGCAGATCTCTTATCAGTCTTTTGGTGTTTATGATAGTGAAATAATATTTTTTGAGCGTCATTCATGTGATATGTTGTTTGACAATGAGACTTTGATAATCAATTGAAAAAACTTTCAATCAATAACATTGTATACTATCTTCATGAATAACATGAACAAAATCAATTTAGTTCAATGTTTATTTGTCAGTTGGTGCACGTCCAAGATTTGTAAATACCTCCAGGTAGGATCGCGCTCACAGCCATAACATACAGGAAGTCAAATCTACATATAGCTTGTTGAGGGAGCAGTGTTCTTGTTTAGGTAGTGACTTGCAGTGTAATAACAGTTTTACTGTGGATACATGTGTTATTTAGACCCACGTTCAATTGTATGTTTGAGTATGTAAGTATTGATTAAGGTTACTTAAATGTAGTATATTATGAAAACATGGTTCTAGAAACAACATACTGCTGAGAATATGGCACATGATCAAAATAAGCAATTTGATTGGCTGGTCAGACTGTCAACAAAATGCCTGCTTTACTGCATGTGTTTACTTCGAGAAAACATCTCTATTTGTGAAAGTCTCAATTCTCACCGAATTCACTTTATTGTTGTCACATCTACTCTTTTCATTTACTCATACTTTTCTATTCTGATTTCTGCATTGAATTCGACACACAGATCTTGAGTTCAACATTTCACAATTTTCTCACACACAAATAATTAATGTACGTATCACTTATCTGTAAAATTAGTAATCAAAATTCATAGTACTTGTCAAATACACCATGATTTTGAGTATCTTTTCTAAAAGTGCTTTTTAATCCATTTCTAAAGAAGAAAGGATAGCGATCTTGTGTCCCAAGACATGTATTTGTTACAAGCGATCATGTAGCAGTCTTAGCATCTGGTCTTGTGTTCATGAAGTCATACTTGTAGTCTATAATTTATCAATAATTGATCAACAGAAGACATTGATAATTGATTATGGTTTTAGAGGTCGATTTCCAATTTTAGTTCTTGCGTCGTAAAGAGCTGCAGCGATTCTGTTCAATTCATTGAAAACTGACATTGAATCTCAATTTTCTCTGCGAACCTTATTCTTTGGGTTGTTTTGTTTTGTTATGTTTTTTTTATTAATTTTAGTTGTCTTCATTTTATAGATGGTCACTTCATTGGATCTGCTACTTTACTTGTTTGGTTTTCTTCGGGGTAGGGGGGCGAGGTTTCATTTTTTTAATTTTTTTGGTATGTAATGGTGATTCATTTGTTTATTATGATGTTTTTAGTTTTATTTAAGATTGTCAACCATTGTCTCTATATAAATACCTTGTCACAAAGCAAACAAAATTTAAGACTTTAATGGTTTGTACATCCTTGTATGTCAGTCAGTATTGCATAGCATTTACAATTAGGTGCATGTTTATGCATGATATAGGAAGTATGATAGACCTCAAGCTCATATAGATAAGGCAAGGCTCTTTATATGTATCCAATATGTATTGTTTACATTACTGATGTCACTGAATGGTTTGGATACCTGCTGATACATCTGTTGATACATCTGTGATGTGAAATGACCCTGCGTTTCTAGTTCTTGTCCTAGATTTATCCTTTGCAATATTTATTTGGCATCTTGATAGTTGCAGTTTCGTTCATCTTTAATTGCAATGGGTTGTTATCTTGCAGATCAAACTGACATGGCAAAAATCTTAATCAAGACAATTATTATTGATCTATGTAACATTTGATTAATAAAACAGGGTTAATGAATTTTATTATGAATGTAAGGCAGCTATGATCATTGATTGCTTTCCAAAACATTTTGGAATTTACTGATAAGATGAAGAAGTATACATGTAGTTTTTACATAACTATTGAGATAAGTCGTAGAGATCCATGATCCTGATTATCGATCAGTTGTCAATAAACATCGGTAGTATATTTGAGAAAAACCTAAGAAATCTGAAAGAAATCAGCATATTCCTCATCACTGGCAAGTGTCATATATTCAGGCATTGATTACAGGCAAAATAGTGTCCTGATCATGATCAAGAACTATCCTAGTAATTTATGTACAAAATTATCAGTGAAACAAGTTTCACATGGATGATCATTGAAAGAATTATGTTGACAATATTTCTAATTATCTGTCTTTTCTTCAGCCTGGTTGTTGGCATAAATCATCTTGCATGTTTGACAATTTATTACTATTAGTGGTAGTCCAATTAATTCAAATAATCAGAAATGTTATTTTACAGTAACTTAAAGACCAAGCATATTGATCGCATTTTCTCATAATCAAACGCAAGAAATTTGGAACACTTGTTTGCATTAACAATATTTATCACAAGGTTCGTTTCGTCTGTCATTAAATTTACATTTCATAAGCACTACAAGACCAGGGATTGGGAAAGGCAAGGGCCACGGGCCATTTTGCACATTAGAATAAGAAAGGTCCCATTAAATTTTGTTTTTGATACAAGGGCAGTGGCCCATTCTGAATTGAGAAAATCACTAACACTCCTGACAATGGCCCATTGTCAAAGTTCTCTATCCCAGTCCCTGCAAGACATGAAGTTTGTTATAAGTCATGATTGAATTTATCTTAAGGATATACTAGTCATGCTTAAAAGTGTGAAATTTGCAAATACATTTTGTGCAGTTAGAAAGAGACCAAAGATCTATATTTTTCCTTTACATTTTGAGTGCATTAACAAACATACCAGGAAAATTTGACAAATGATGCTAACCAGTTATTTTTGATGATTGATCTGTTATTCAGTTACGAGATTTTAGCCAACACTACAATGTATGCTTTGTGTACATGCGGGTTACTGAGTTCAGAACCCATTACATTTGACTTAATAATATCTTAAGCACTCAAATGCCAGGTCTAGTAGGTATATTGTACTTGTCATCTTAAATACCTATGTGCTGAAGATGATGAAGACTTAATCACCACTGATTACTTAATCATGACTGTCATTGAAAGTGTTGAAATACATAACCCACAGAAAGTGTTACCTTTTCTGGACCCTTGACCCGAGGCAATGACCCATGACACTTTGCATCATTGCCCCTGGAGTGAACCATATCTGTCAGTCAGGGGTGATTTACTAGGTCATGGGTCAGTGACTACTCGTCAGGATATCAGCAGTCTGACTTGAAGTTGAAAGGAGAAAGGTTACAGGTAAACTGTGGTGACTGAAGGATTTGATTGCAATTTATGTTGAAGGTAATATTGAGTGAGGTTGAGATTACCATTCAGTGTTTGAAATTAGGTAGATAATGGTACTTGTTTTAACCTTGAAAGATTGGATTAAGGTACCAACTTGAAACTGGTTGGATTAAGGTACCATATGCAGTACTCATAGATCTTTGTTCCTGATAATTGAAAACTGATTATTCATGCCACAAACATATGAAAGATAAGGAATAGAAATATATGACAGGTGTTTTGCCTGTTATTAAAGTTCTGTTAATCATGTTTTGAAATGCAAACATAATAATGGGGTTTCATGTTGCGTCACTAACATGAGCATGATTAGACTGAAAAAGTTTCACGGTTATAATGTGTCCTTGCATGTTTTCTCTTTAGGATAATTATATATTTATGTAAGACTCTCACGTAAGGATAACTTAATCTTACATGACAGTGATGTTTTGTTGAGTCCATTAAGTGTTAACATTATTTGAAAATAATAATTAAATTTTGTAGTAGTCAGACTGTTAGCTTACACAGCTAATCTTTCACAGCTGTCTAAATGTTTGATAAAAATCAAATAGTCCTTGTCTTTACTCCAGTTTTATTTCGGTGGTTTCAAGATTCAGAATAATGGGAGAAAAACTGAAGTCACTGGAATCTTTCATTTAAAACATTTCTTTTCAGAATGGTAGTAAAATTGTGCATCAGACATGAGAAATTTATCAGGATTCCGATTGAAGTTTTGTTACCATGCTATCAGTATGATTTGTTGACATTTTGCCCGGTGATTGTATGGCAGTGTTTCAACAGGGAGATTCATGGATACTAGTCCTTTAGTCTGAAGCTATTAGAAATTTATATATACTAGTTGTTTTATTGTAATATATAGTCACTATTTATAACTTCTAGTACAAAAAGTGCTGTGGAATGGTTGAATTTGATCAGTGGATTTTCCCACTGAGAGTGATAGGATATATCTGTTTCTTTGTGATTACTCTTATTAGGGTATGAAGCTCCCAAAAATCTGAAGCAGACCTATGGGCTGGTTAGATGTAAAACTTGTGAGCCCTAACCAAAATGTACCTGCCCACAGAAAATACTAATCTACTTTATATAATTCTATTAAAACTTGTAAAATATTGAAAAAAAATATATTAACTTCATATTCATGTCTAAATTTTAACCCAACCATCGGGCAGGTGAATTTGAGAATCTGGCAGTCTGTGTTGAAAATAACCTGTTAGTGCAGTCAAATTTCCCACGCTGCTCTTACAGTGGTTTAGTCTTCAGACCCCTAAACATACTACGTCTTTACTAAGTCTTTAAATTTCGGCACAGTGAGTCCAAGACTTATACTCTCAGTTAAAAACAGTGGTGAAAAAAATGAAGGGAACAATCCTGATATTAAAAAGCTGATTAGATCTTTACAAAATCTTGCAGTTGATATTGTTCCTTAGGGTATGTTACACTGAGTACAAACATGTTTTGGATAGTAAGGAAACCGGACATGCCTTCTTGAATTACTGTTACACCTAGTTGAGATGTGTGCCCATGTAACAGATTGTGACGGTAAGGGAATTAAGCTGATTTGCAAGTATGAGTATCATCACTTCCTCAAGTGCACTTCCCGCAACTGACCCCATTAGATGCTCACAAGTCTCCATACAGGAGGAACATATGGCTCAGTTTCTATGAAGGGAAGTGAAATTCTGGTTTTTTAGAGAGAGTAAAATTTTATGCTGACTTTGACATCTGCAGAGCGAAGTGTTTTCAGGTCACAGTCACTTTTTACAGTGGCAGATTTTCAAAGTTTCTCCTGAAAGTGAATCTGGATTAACATGTTACTGTTGATATTGATGTGTGTTTAGGTGTATACTGATGCATGATGTCATGGTATATATTCTAATTAGTTCTTGTATCGGGTGGAAATATTTTGAACCAGATTAGCGTAAACATTATGCAGAGCCTTTAGACAAAGGCAGCCAATGAAGTCCAGGAGAGAGCAGTAAACTGTGGAAAAGGTTCACACTTAAGATGTATATAGCCTCAAAAAGTTCAGACAAGACAGTCCCATATAGTGTGCTCAGTAATGTGGCACATTTTCTCTGGAGACACTACCAGACTGTTTATGTGTAAACTCCCACTGTTAAAGTCTGAGTAATTTACTGTTTGTTCCATTAAAAATGTGTTAAGTTGTAATCCCCCAAATTAAACACCCCTTTAGTCTAGTTTGATGAATATTTGCAATGAGTTCAAATTATAGCTTTGAAAGTAAGTTCACAGAACGTGTTACAGATTGGACTGATAACAGTGTATTAATGTTGGTGTTATTGTTCTGACTTAGGTTTATGGTTTAGGACAAGCTGTCCTTGTTGGATCAGCTTGCTGTGTAGAATGACACATGAAGTTGTCGTGGCAGACTTGGGAGGGTGAGGTAGACAAATGGTGAAAGCATTCTCCCTTCGTGTAGATGACTCAGGTTTTATTCCCCACATTGGTACGTGTGATGCCCAGTTCAAGTGTACCCTGTCATGATATTGACAGAATAGTGATAAAAGTGGTGTAAACCTTCCTGCGTCACTCATAGCAGATGGGTTGGAAGTTTGTTTATTAACAAGATGCAAATTTTGACACAATCTCTGATCAAAGCATGAAATAAACACAAGAAAGTTGATAGCATGTCCTTGATCTGATTTTCAGTCTGATTTGTCTGAGTAATTGCTTCATTATCATAGATCGATTAAATGCATGTCATTTACAAGACTCAAGACACAAGGCTTGTATTGTTCAGTCAAGTAAGATCCCACACCTTAAGCCTTAAGCTGCATGATGGACATGTCAAATACAAAGCTAATGATTTGGTATCAAATTTGCCAAGGTAATGCTTTACTCAAAACAAGTTCATTGAATGATATTGGCACTGTTATAATTGTTAAGTATTATTGGCATCATAGTGGATTCTTTGCAGCCATTAGATTTTTCCAGGCTTACTGGAAACACATGCTTATCTTCACCCCAAAGTCTGCCATCATTGTCCATACATATAGCACAGATTCCTCGATTGGAATTGCAAATTACCCAGTTCATGTAGTTATGATAATAGCCAATGTTCTATGCTAAGCAGGAAGGTCTTTTATTCCCCAATAACAAGACCAGTAAACAGTTTACTCTTAGGAGATAAACATCATGTGTTGGCCAATTTCCGGGTGTTATTGAGTATTTGAAGCACGGGAATGCATTTGGAACCGACGGCGTCAGCCGGAGGTTTCAAATGAAATATTCCCGTGCTTCAAATACTCAATAACTCCCCGAAATTGGCCAACACATGATGTTTATCGACATTGTAAACAAAAAAGTAAACCAAAGGGGTTTTACTGTCTGCACTCGTTTACATCGAGTATGAGTACAGCAGTAAAGTGTCATCAGCTGGCCGTTTCAGCTGGTTCCCATGGTAACGTCTGGAGTTGCTCATTTGTGACGTCATTCTAACTTTACGTCACAATATGGTTTGAATGACATCACCACTGTTGATGACACAACAAAACAATTGTTTACGTGTAAATACGCAGTGAATAGTCTTACAGTTTCTGGGAATCTAATACCATTTGATCATGTTTTTCAACCAATCAGATTACAGAACACAGTGACTTTTGGTTTACAATAACAAAAGGATATCCTCGATATCTCGAGTATACATTCCAATAAATCAACAGTATACACTGGATGCATCTTTGGCTCAGCCCAATGAATTTATTACCTCTCATGGCTGGCTTTTTATCCAATCATTTGTCTGCACAGGGAAGTGATTGACTAAGCTGATTGACTAATGTGAGAATTGGCTAATGTGAGAATGCGGAGCCAGCAACGGGATGTAATAGAATTGATAAAGCTGTAGATGCATCCAGGGTATAGTGGAGATTTATCGTAACATATACACTGGACATATCAAAGATGACAAAGAGGCTGAGTATGGGAATCCTTGATAAATCCCTCGCTAGGTTTATATGTGAGTGGAGTTTTGTTACTTGACTGAAACAGTTTTTGTTAAGGATCCGACTTTTGTCTAAGGTGCATACTTTCTGCTTTGCAAACATTCTTGTTACAAAGTAATTTTTAATGATCATCGACTATGGGTCCAGAATGTCCAACCAGTACAATATTCCTGATAAAAATTGGTTGGAAATGCTATGCTACATGTTGACAATAGTTTTGATGGAATATTGCTGAAGATGACATAAAACAACTCTCCCACTCACTCGCTTTGGTCCGGCTTTTGCTGTAAACAAGTGTGTCTTATAAGTATTTTTATATCATGTTGTAGGCTCTATTAGATATAAATCTTTTTTAAAGATTTTAGATTGATTGTTATGATGTTTTTAATGAATAAAAGGCAGTTGTATCGCCTAGTTATGAAAGTGTTCACTCGTCACAACGATTAACCCGGGTTCGATTCCCCCCTGTTGTCTTCTCTCATTCCTCCGGCTGTTATGTTGCTTGGATATTACTAAAAACGACATAAAACACACTCACTTTCTCAAAATGGATAATGTTTTAATGAATTATCAGCTTTTAAGAACTAAATAAGTTATTGCATTGGCACTTAATGTCAGAATTCCTTGAAAATTGACTTTCAGACATGTCTGTGGCTTACTTTAAAGTCATTGACAGGTCTAGATCTTATGTTGACAGTTATTTGAAGTTGTAATTTATACCATTAAGAGTCAAATGTGCTAGGTTATATGATTTCAACATTCCAGGCTTGAATGTAGAACACTGTTAGAAACAGCATGTAATGAAATCTATATTGACTGGTGAGCTCTCCTGTGAAATATTAGCCGTGCATGGTGTATGTGTCAATCATGTAGTTGATGGTACACAGGAAACTTGACGGTCCAGGAAGGTGATCAATACCCACAGACAAGATGATTACAATCTCCACCAAGCCTATCCTTCATTATGTTAGCTTCCATCTCAGCCATGTTCATCATCCCTTTGTTGTTTGGAAAATTTGAATTTTAATATCAGACTCTCCTCTTGTGAGCAAAGAGAAGAAATTTCATTGTGGTGACTTGGTCATGCATGACAGCGAATGACAAACCAGAGGATACAGTTGATTCTTGGCTGCAACAAATGAACCATGTGTGGACAAAGGGTAGTGGCTCACCTTTCAACTGTCAAGGTTCAGATGACCATTGGTCAGAAAGGTCAGGTTTAAGTCACTGAGATTACTCAACCCTATGTGTCAGTAATAGATTCAGCTGTTGTATGAATACAGCAAGTCTGTTCATTGTGTCAACATTATGCATATGGTGAAAGTCCTTGCTCTGTTTAGAAGTTTTACATGTGCAGGGTTTTAAGATGGCTGGCTTTGATGATTACAATGGTGTTTTTTTGCTGCTTAGTCATGAGAGCGTGTTCAAGGAAGTTGACAATCCCTGCAGTTAACCCTGACCAGAGTATTCAAGTTAAGCTACAGTCATCGTTGACCATGAGAATAAGCATGATATTTATAGATATAGGGCTACAGTGTCTTTTGTCATAAATTGTGATCTGGTCAATTGTTACTGTTGGAAAGGGAGAGTTCTTTACTTGTTGACACTTTTGGAGGTCGTCTCACCTGTTTGTGTTTGTTTAGCAACACATCCGTCAGTTGGAAAAGTATTTAGTTCGTGGCAGCTGCAATGAGTTGCATGACTCTTGTGACTTTTACAAGTGTATTTGCAAAGTGAACATTGTCATGCTTGGAGGGAAAAATTGACTTCTTAAATCTCATGATGGTATCCAAATCATCAAATGTGAATTTCAGCAAATCGACTTTCAGTGTTGGTCAACACAGTTTCAAACAAATATTTGCAGTGAAGAAATTAAAATTAATAATTCCGTGTTTTGCCTTTCCACAGGCAGAGAGTGCTGCTGTAGTGAAGAGTTCCACAAAGATGACACCAGAGTATTCCGAGAAGTTTTTACAGGAGAGAGATCTTTGTACCACACAGTTTGAGAAATGGACTGAATATGAACAAATTGCATTTGTTGAACATTTATTATCACGGATGTGTCATTATCAACATGGACAGATTAATGCTTACCTTAGACCCATGCTACAGAGGGATTTTATAACAGCACTTCCAGGTAAGGAACAAGACTTTTCTTTTTGCATGATGGAGAGATTGAGTCATGATAAGCAGTTTCATGATTGTTAAGGAGTGGCTTTGAATGTCTGGCGTTAGAAAATGTTTTGGGCCACTCTTGATTTTTCAGTGTTAAAACACGACAGATGGTCAGAATGCCATGTTCACTAAAATTTAACGTGTACAGACAGTATTTTGGAAACATCCTGTGATTTGCATCATGCTAAATATTTTTTCTCATATTGATATGATAAATTTGATGCATTACAGTAAGTAAAAATATTTGTCCAATGTCCTCAAATGTATATAATTATTACCGAGGAGAGGCCTTTCTTTGTTTATGTACCAAGTTCTGAAATAGGCTTTCATTTTCAAAGACAATGAGGAATTTTAGGTTGATGCTATATGGGCTAATATGATCACACATCTCGAAAATGAATGTTTGAAATTTCCAATGACCCTTGTCATTACATGAATCCCTCTGTTTCTTGGTGTAATGTTTTTTTGGTTCAGTGGCAGGTTGTATATTAAATGCTTCAGAATCAACATGATATACCAATATTGTATCAGTTTATTTATCATAAGAATATTAGTGTTCAGATAATTTGTGACATGTAATAAGTCATGTTTTGTTGTTTTTTAGTTAGAAAATAGATGATGTGAAATCTGTGTTTCTATTTCTCTGTTTTATACTGGTAAGATATTACAATGATTGTTAAATCTAAGGGTTGATGATTGCTGTGTTGAAATTCTCATTGAAAATATTATATCATGGACTGTTACCACAGTGCTTCACATGTGCCAAATGTCCAACAAATACATTTCTTATCAATACAGCTGGTCAAAAGACATGTCTAGTTCAAAGTCTTAGATCTATTATTAGCAATGATGAGCTTTAAAGTATTAACCTTTACCAGTTTCCCATGTGTTTGGCAAATAAATATGGCACAAAACAAATAAGGAGTGAATACAGGATTTTGTTGCATGAAATAAGAATGGTCCACTGGCACCATGTCTGGACATATGCTTGCGATTTCATGCTGTAACCATGATTACAGGTACTGTATGTTTTGTACGTTTCGTAGTGGTTATCTCTAATCTGTAACCAAAGGATCTGCTCTTCAGTCTTTAAGTAATTTACTAGTTAACTTGGCAAACATGATTAGCTGCCCAGAAATGCACTGATTTTTGTTATTTTGTAACTTTTCTGTCAAATTTTTAACTTTTATCATGCCCAAACATTTCACATTGATGCAAGTGTAGAAAAAGAAAGACCAACAGCTAGTCTCTGAAATGAACATATTGTACTGAAAAAAGTTCATAGCGAAAGAAAATTAAATGAAAAGGAGCCGTGAGACTTTTATTTTCCTGAAGCAGGGGAAATCTAGACTTGCCACATTTTCTAGACTTGCATGGGCTTTCTTGGTTATATTTGCTTCAGGGTCTATATGAGAGACTTTGAAAATGATGATGCTACAATGAAACAAAATGGAAACAAAATGTTTCTGACTTTCCAAACATTCTTGTGATATTGTGACTATATGGACTGTAGTAACGTGTAACCATTATAAGCACCTTGACACATTTGATGTCTTATCCCATTTGTAATGACAGTTTCTGATAATATTTCATTATGACTTTAGTCATCTAAATGCAAGTTTTTATGGAAAATTGTTGTGGGGGTATTATTGTGAGGGTGGATTGGTAGACTACACCTCAGAATTTTGGTAACATTCAAACACAAACTAAATTTAAACTCTTTACCGAACTCTAACCTTTTATTAGAGGCATATGTGTCTTTTAATGTTTGGCTAGATGTGTCTAAATTGGAAACAGCTGTACAGATGGTGTAAATACAGCTAGGGTCAATGCAGGAAGCAAGTATAATGTAAGTCCTAATGGTGCCTAGTTTGGTGATCTCCCTTCAGTTGTCTGTGATCTGTAATCTATTTTAATCTATTTGTCCAAATTTGAAGTCCAATTTTAAAGACCGATGCTAGTTTTACTCTTAAAAATCTGTGACAGTTGTTTTTACTGTCCTTCATTGACAGGTTTTTGTAATTTTGGTGTATTTGTGGTGAATTTACAACTTGTTTTAGTCATGATAAGGCTGAAACATTGCAAACGTAACGTTCAGCTTTCACTCACTTACTTTTTGATTAATAATAAGAGTGTGGCATGTGTGTTTGTAGCCAAAGGTCTCGACCATGTGGCAGAGAACATCTTGGGCTACTTAGATGCTCCCTCGTTGTGTGCAGCAGAGCTAGTGTGTAAGGAATGGTACCGTGTCATCTCAGAAGGGAACCTGTGGAAGAAACTCATAGAACGCAAAGTGCTCACAGATAGTCTGTGGAAGGGGCTCGCAGACAGGAGAGGATGGTAGGTTACCTTTTGTTTGTTGTTGACTTTGTACTAGACAGTCTGTGTGAGTTACAGAGTGCATTATGTGACTGAGGGGTTGGCTATCAGGATGTATTCAGGGAATCCAAACTGACTGCTTTGTAGGCTCATTTGTTTGTATTTTGTGGAGTTATTTCCTTAATTTCAGAGGTATTTCATAAATTTTCGCTCATTCATTGACATAATGTAACTTTATACTGTTAAGCCTCTCCTGTTATCAGTGAAACCACCATAGCAGCACATAGAACCAAGTCATCTCCTGAAAAATCATAATGTTATTGTTCGTTAGTGTGAATAATGATAGCCCTCTGGGCAGTGTATCTCAAGATCAGATCGCAGAAAAGAATTTAAATTCAACATAGCCTGCTCATCCAAAAAACATAAAAAGACTAGTGCTTCTTAGACATAAAAATGTCTCAGAACGATCTTGAAAATATGGAAAAGATGAAACACAGGAAGAATATAAAAAAAATTTAACAGTGATGGGCATTTTTCTGCGATAGAATCCCACAACATTCCAGAGCTCCAGATAAGATTTGGCTTTCGTAGGGACTGTACCCACCAGATTTCTTCGGAGTGGGAATTTCATTTTCCGTGACCCTCTGCTTTCAAACATAATGTACTGCCTTGTGTAATACCCAATCAAAACCCACTTAATCAGAACGGAAATAATTTCATAAAAAATGTCACTCACCTTATACTGACAGTACAACTTAATAGCAATCAGTGTCTTTTTCATTATGCAAGCAATTTTCCTAAGTATATTCCATACGCAAATGTTTTAAACCTTTGTGTGTCTAACATTTTAAGTACATAACTGGCACACAATTGGGTATTATGCAGGACGCAATTTCTATGCATATTTTACCCGGATACACAGCTTATCTGGGCTTCTGAGATTCCATGCAGATTAAGAGTCAGTGTGCTTTTGATAAGTTTGAGATGGGGGATAAGGTTTAATCAAAACAACTTAGCTTGGCTTGATACTCCATGTTCTGTTTTCAAGGTAGAGGTCACATAGTTGCCATAGTGAGCATCAGAAAGGAGCATGCGAATCTCAAGTGGGACTCAACCGAAAAAAAACCCCACTAACATCTGTACTTTACTGAGAACATGCAGTTCCAAATATGACATGTTACTGGTGAACAAAGATAAGTTGAGCACCAACCTGACAAAAAATGTCTATACCCAGTATTTTTGTCGTAAAATGGTTTGGAAAAAAATATTTGCTCAACCCTATGAAGATCCAGGTTAAAATTGATCTTTAGTAATGCATTAATGGGATTTGATGGACATTCTCACTGATTTGGTTGACATGTGTCATTGTATCCCAGTTGTGTAGATTGATGCTCATGCTGTTGATCTCAAGATTGTTTGGTTTGGACACAATAATTTACAGACTACTGCCATATAGCTTGAATGTTGCTGAGTGCTATGTAAAACTAAAACGTACTCCCTCACTCTTTTGCTCAGTCAATTTCATCGTGGTGTCCCAACACCTTTTTTTCTGATAGCAATGTCATAAGCTATTATTCAGCCACTGCTGAACTAACACATGTTATACGTGTTTAAGAATGTTCGGTAAACCAGTAGGAGTAAGAATGGGCTTTGTGAGATGTAACTGCAGTGTTTTGGCAGTCAGTAATCGCCGTACATAGGTTTAACAAAAAGAATTCTAAGTAAAGACAAGCTTATCTGAATCCGGCTTGGCTAATGCACTTGCTGGAATGGCTCTGTTGTTTGTTATACCTAATGTGCGAGTGACTTTGCTGGCACTGTCAGATTCAATGTGTACGTGGAAGTACATGCATTTGGAAGTGTTAAGGGATTTTGATTAAAGACCATCCAGAATTAGTCAGTTATGATCAGATCTCAGGTAATGTGAGGTCACAGGTTAGTCAAATTTCAAGCTGAAACATTCTATGATTTACAGAAAGTTCAATTTGTTAACATGCCTGTATCACACATTATTGAGTTAAATAGGTCTGTCCTTGACCTCAAACAAAGCTTTTAGATATGACATTCCACTGACATCAAAGTGTATTCTTTTACAGGTGCCAATTCTTGTTCAAACCTAAACCTGGAGAACCACCAAAAGATCATAAATTTTACAGAAGTCTGTACCCGCAAATTATTCAAGATATTGATGTAAGTATCATGTTAAATACCTTTCCATCCCTGCTTCTGGACCATATAAATCAGTTGTTTTTTTATTCTAGTGTTTGATACTATTTGGCTACATAACGCCTAATGTATTTTACTTATTAACATCATACCCTCTGAAATACTGATTAAATAGTCCATATTTTTTATTTTGATTTACATTTATTTTCTTTTGTTCCATTAAGATATTGAGGATTCAACAAATATATATAATTGTGTTAAAAGAAATCTTAAATAAGGTCAGGTTAGACCTTTGAAATCACTAGTCAAAGTAATATTCTTACTAAATGCTAAATGTATTTTACTTTGACCAATGTATGAAGTGAATGTTGCCCAAAATAAAATCTTTAAAAAAAAATCTCGTAAGGTTGCATTTGGGCCCAATCAAAACATTAGTATTTTATTTTTTGAGCAAGGAAAATTGTGTCCTCAAAAAATATGACCTGTTGATCAGTAAAAGAAGAAATAATCTTGGCCTGGCCTAAATGTCTTTCCTTAGCACAGTAATCAGTTGGTTTACATATGTCCAGTGAAGAATATGTGACAAGTGCCATCATTGGGAGAAATTGAATTATTTCTTTACCACTTGCACAAAAAGAGTTATTACCTTGATGATACATAGTTTCTGAAAGAACTAAACATTGAGCTCACCTGAAGACTATAGTTACCATCGGGCAAATATGTTCTTTATTCTATTCCCTGGGTTTCAATGCAAGGTGATGTTTGTTTTTCAGAGAATAGAAAGTAACTGGCGTACAGGGCGCCACACATTACAGCGGATACATTGTCGCAGTGAAACCAGCAAGGGAGTGTACTGTCTCCAATATGATGATAGCAAGATCATCAGTGGGTTGAGAGACAACACTATCAAGGTATATGTACGTGTATTGCTTTATTTTCTCTCAAGTAAGTGCAGTAAAAGAAACCCTTTTCACCACGCAAGCAACATGCTATCATTTAGCTTTGGCTACAAATTATCTAATGACTGAATTTTTTATGCGCAAAAGTGTTTTTATTTGACAAATGTTAACTTTTTATGAAAACATTCCATGTTTAAAATGTCATTTCTAGGCATTATACTAATTTTGAAAGAGCTGGCATGAATGGTAGTTGCCTTGGCTACTGAATTTATGCATCTAGGATTGTATTTGGATTGTTTTTTAGAAACCTTGGCTTTATTTGATCTGGAACTAATAGATCCTTCAGGTCTTTTTTTCTCTTTGTTCAAAAATAAGTCTCATGTGATATTAATAAATTTTGACAGATTTATGAAAGAAATGTTAACCTACTTGGTAAAGAGATTCCATATTATTGTTAAGTTGTCTGTTTGATGATGGTCTGGCTGTCCAGTTGAAAAATTATCCAGCATTTTGAAAACCTTGAAAAAAAGATTGTATAAATATGTACCGGCCATTCCCTATCTAAAACATTGTCTAGAGCCCTGACCTGTGTGTTCTAAGCCTGCTGACCTGACTCAAAGATAGAGACAGCTTTGCCTGGTTCAGAGTTGAATGGCTGACTATCTGCTCCTTTGGTCATGATGATGATATAACATTCCTAAAACTTGCTCTGTAATTGTCTTAGCGTTCATCATGCATTTAAACTTTGTATTTATGTAGTTTTACTTCACAGAATAAACTTAAAATTATAAAGAAATACAAATTCACAAAAAAAGTTTATGCCTTACATTTACAATTTGTCAAATGAAAGAAACATGTTTTATCAACAATGTTCCAAGCTAGGTGCCATTCCTTTTCTTGAATTTTTTTTTTTTTTTTTGATTTAGATAGATTTTATGATATTTGAGAATAGTTGTGATTATGTCAAATATCTGATTGATTGGGTAAATTTTGTTTTTATGAAGTTCTGATATGTTACTTTCTTGTGAACGTAGAATCTGTGTTTGTCATTTTAAGCAAAGACTTAGGAAGTATGCTGATACTTGGTGGAAAGGGCTTTCTTCTTTTAATTATCATGGCTGTAATTGCTGTTTGGCAAATGGTGCTTCATGTGCAGTTTTGCTTTAGACTCATACAGTACTGGCTTTTGTAAATATAGGCTGTGGGGAATGGATGCACAATTTAGCATGCCTTAATAACTTTATGCATGGCAATTGTACATGTATGTAAATTGTAATGAATGTGTATACTGAAATCATAAATCTGTATTAAGTCTTAGTAAAGTTAAAGAAATTTAATGAAAATTTAACCAGATTCGTGCATCAAGAGTAACATTTGTTCCATGTAAATGATAAAGGTATATTGGAGATTGTATTATGGGTTCCCCCAGTACTGTAAGGGTTGGGCCATCTCTATGTACTAGTACATGGCTTGACATGTTTGTAGATGTGGGACCGCAACACGCTGGAGTGTGTTCAAGTATTGACAGGCCACACAGGATCTGTGCTGTGCCTTCAGTATGACGAGAACATCATCATATCCGGATCCAGTGACTCAACAGTCAGGTCAGTACAAGAAGATAAGATCTGTTATGAAATAGCAAGGATTGTGGAATTGGAGGGAGGGGAAATGTTGTTTCAAATACATGCAGATTTTCTAACCAAGTTTTCAAGGAAGTGTCCCATTAGAAATACTAATTTCATTGCTAAACATTGCTCAGCTTGTAAACTGAGATGTTTTAATACATGTCAGTGGAAACATAGAAAAATGCGTTGATTGTGACAAGCTGTCTCTGTCCATTTAAGTGACATCTGTGCGTTAGCGTGCCTGTCTGCTAATGACAATATGCAATACACAATCTTAACCATTGACCACATGCAGTTCACACCTATCAGGCTATACACCATAAACAGAATACATTGATTTATGGCTTGTGCACCTGGGTTCTGTCTCTGTCACATTATCTAATTACAGGCAGTTGTGATACTTGTACACGTGACGTGTTATTTTATCTGTTGTTTGCAAACAAACTGCATCTATTTTTCCTGAATGACTGGATCAGACAGAAACCGCAAAAAAATTCAGATTGTCAGGTTCTGCCTTGTACTTGGACAAACGACAGTTTCCAGCCACGCAGTAGTTCACCATCTCATTTTTGGTTGATTGGATCGAACACAAATACATGTATTTACAAAACCCAATTTCTCTATATGAATAACAACTTCTGTTGTACATGATGTTTCAGTATGGATTCTTTAGGTATGCCATTATCACTCTCGCTTGACAATGGTGTATGAATCCATACCAAAATGTTGCATCATGTACAATAAAAGAAGTTGTTATAGTTAAAAGAAATCTTACTTTCTTATTACTCACCATACTTCTGAAATGCCAAACAGATCATCTCTATATACACACAATGAGCCTTCTGCATATCTGCAAATGAACCAGGCAGCAAATGAAAAGTGTCTGTTGCACTTGAGTGCACACCCACCCACTCCTACCGGGTTTGGTATCCCAGGTGCTTTGTTTTGAAGGAAGTAAACCCAAGTACAAAACATTGCACTTCAGTTTCGCAATTGTATGCTTATAACTTTGTTTTGTTTTTCACAGTCAGCAGCGTATACATATTGTATGTCATGAATAAGTGATAATTCTGATTTAATCATGTTTGGGATTTTTGGGTTGCATGTGACCTTTAATCTGTGCAAGGTTGTTTAGAGATGAGATCTAAAAATGTAGAGTCTCTGATTTAGGTTATTGTGGTGAACTGGTTCCTTTTGCTATTTTGTAATATATTTTTCAAAATCAACTTAAAGAGTATCCGTTGTAATGATCTATAAGGTTGAAAACAGCTGAAGAGATTGGTTCAGGCTGAAAATGTAGCATAATGACTAACTAAGTTGAAAAGAGCATAAGTGATTGGTTCAGGCTGAAAAAGTTTTGATCATTTCCAGAGCATGTCTTGAAGACTTTACATTCCTTAACCAAACTTGGTAAACAGGTAGGCTTGGTTGTGAATTTGGGGGACAGGGTACAAGTGGTGTTGCAGTTTGTGTGACGTTTGTTTTGTATCAGTGCATGGAAAAGGTCAGATATTATGCAAAGCAGCTTTACATCCAGTTCACTAGCTCAAATGCTGTTGAATGTTTACATCAAATCACAATGTCTCCTGTTACAGAGTGTGGGATGTGAAGACTGGGGAGATGCTTAACACACTGATCCACCACTGTGAGGCTGTCTTGCATCTCAGGTTCAATGATGGCATCATGGTCACCTGCTCAAAGGTCAGTCTCTTTTCCTGAACGCATTTGCTTTTGGATGGAGAATTGATGTTGAAATCCAGCTTAAAAGCAATAGAGTTTGTCCTAGATGTAGTGCTGAGAGATGAAAGAGTCCTTAAATTCAAATTACAGTTGGATGAGGTCAGAGGACCTAAGTAACCTTCTTGATTTAGACACTGGATGCTTAAGTTTAAGTCAACTAAAACCAGGCAATGAAATACTCATTATTGCAAGAGATTTGTCTTAGTCCTTAATTATCATCATTAATTTTTCAGTTATCGAATGAAATGTTCTATTAGGTGTATATTTAGGAGATAAACATACTGTGTTGGGAAATCAGAGGTAAATAACGAAAGTATAATAGCTCTAAATTTGATCTAAAACCAAACGCATAGCTATTATAATTTTGTTTTATACCACTGATTTTCCAACACAATACGTTTATCTCTATTCTACCATTACCGTGTTATTCAGATTTTAAACAAATACTTAAAGTGTTGGAAAATCAGGGGTATATGATGTGATTATATTCCCCTGAATGACTTTGATTAACCAATCACAATCCAGTATTTACTGAAGTCATGGTAGAATGCTAAGTAGAGGTGAAGATCTTATGATGGCATGGTTTATGAAAGAGGTAGATCTATCTTCTACAAGGCTCAGGGAATTTTCTTTGACACAGTGGCAGTGTAAATCAGCTTTCCTGCTTCTGGCCGCAAAAAACAAAACAAAAAAATTAAAATGTTTGTGTGAAATAAGTGGATATTTTTGTGGGAAAAGGGTGCAATTTGTATGACATTGTTGTGAAAAATGCCTCTAATCTGAATGGAATTGCTCTAACTAGGACCGCTCGATAGCTGTATGGGATATGCAGTCCCCTACGGAAATCAACTTGAGGCGAGTGCTTGTGGGTCACCGAGCTGCTGTCAATGTTGTTGACTTTGATGAAAAATACATTGTCTCAGCGTCTGGAGACAGGACAATCAAGGTTTGTGTACATCAGATCTTTACATCAGCCACAGCATGTTTATGTATTTACTCATTTGTTAGCTCAACAAGACTAGTCAGTTGAGCTTAAGTGTTGGTATTCCATCTGTAACGTTTTCAGGAAGAGCAATAGGGAAGAGCCTAGAATTCTGAGAGGGTCCCAGATATGATACTCGGTGCTTGAGAACAGATTTCCTTATCTTGTTCAGTCACAACAGAGCTTTAAAAATCTTGCACAGAAAAAGGCAAGAAAGATCCCATGGAATGTAATGTGACCAGCAGTGCCAAGTTTCAGTGTTATGATTTCCCTTACAGTTGATAAACATTACACATGATTATGTTTCTTGACTTTCTGTAGTTTGTTGTTAATTTTATGTTTCAGGTGTGGAACACCTCTACCTGTGAGTTTGTGCGGACACTAAATGGCCACAAGAGGGGTATTGCCTGCCTTCAATACAGGGACAGACTAGTTGTTAGTGGTAGTTCAGATAACACCATACGGTGAGTACACACAGTCACTGCAAACAAAGTTGAAATAGGCTTGATTGTCTTTGTCATGTGGTCAGTGATCGTAAGTGAAGAGGTCCTTCCATTTGACGCAGACCTCAAGAACATGAGGACATACCTCCATACCTAGTGTTTGTAATGGAACATGCACAAAGGTGCTGGTTAGAATGTTGTATACCAGTACCTTACTTGGGTAGTGTATTAGAAGACTGTTACTGGTGTTCTTCATCATGTTATTGCTACAGTTTTACGAGTTGTGTGTAAATGTTGGGTGTCATTGGCCTTGACTTGACCTAACAATTTGCTAAAAATGACAAACACCAATGACAAACACCTGCTAGGGCTTGATTTCACCAACAACCTGAAACAGCAAATTGCAGGGTCATATTCAAATTTCGCCCAATCCATGTCAGCAGGTTGAAATTTCTGTCAATATGTCCATTAACTCAAAAGTGTCAGGGTTTTGAAAAAGTTGTATTGATTTATAGGGACGTTGTATTTATTTATAGGGACATACTTTGTCTTTGACAATTTCCACAAGTGCAGGCAGTTTGCAAACTTTGATTGTAACAACTTTCACCACTAGCCAGAAATTGTTCTGCCTGTTAACATAGCAGTTCCACCCTAATCAAACAATGTTGTCAACTGAAGTGTCTGGTAGATGATGTTCTTGAAATTACAGTTTTGTCCTTGAAATCCTTTTACTGTCCTTGAAATCCTTTTACTGTCCTTGAAATCCTTTTACTGTCCTTGGAGAGCTTGAACTCTAAAACATAAGCTTCCTTTTTAGGTTGTTTTTTTTTTGTATAGTTATATAGGACAAGGTTAAGTAATACCTGACCTTCTGTTCAGGTGTTTTATGTTATTTATGCCACCTTGATAATTCACTAGTAGCTTCTGTTGTTTTTGTTACGGGGAACTGGAATGGACAACAAGCAGTCAAGTCATGAAATGTGACATGGTTCTTCAGGTCTCTGTCTGTTAATTATATGCATTTTTCTTGACAGAACTGACAGTATAGTGTTTGAAATTATCACCCTGATATAATACCTTTCAGGAAGAACTTGCAACAATTCTTTGTGGTTGATTAAGTCAACACCAGATCGTTTTTGCAAACGAAACCCTGCTACTTTTGTGGATTAAACTGTAAGCCTGATGTGTGTTCACCTACTCAGTTCCTTGTATGATTCAGGTTATGGGACATAGAGTATGGAGCATGTCTCAGGGTGTTGGAGGGCCATGAGGAGCTGGTCAGGTGCATCCGCTTCGATGGGAAGAGGATTGTCAGTGGAGCTTATGATGGGTGAGTAGAAACAGATGTACTTGGCAGCCTGAATTGTTATGTTGTGATTTGGCAGACTGTACGTTTTACCTGAATTCATGTCAAGTATTGTTGTTTGCTCACTCTGTTAATGAGTTTGTGTTACATTTACATGTTATTAAATCAGGATCTTTGATTGTTTTTGACGCAGTTTTGTTTGATGATTAGCGACACACTTGGCAGTAATCACACTGTGTGACCTTGACCTTTTTGTTTGGAGCATGGCCCAGAAAATACACTGATGTTGTGAGTCATATTATCAGGGATTGATCACACTCACTCAACCCATTCGTCTTCTCCGACCAGACCCGTGATGGTCCAAGGTAGAAAAGGCTCTCAGCAACCCATACTAGGCATTAAAGGCGACAAAGCTTGTCGTAATTGGGGGCTAACAGGATCAAGTGATAGGCTATGACTTGGTTGACACATGTCATCAGTTCCCACTTGTGCAGATCGATGTTCATGCTGTTG
This sequence comes from Haliotis asinina, assembly GCF_037392515.1. Classification (NCBI taxonomy): domain Eukaryota; kingdom Metazoa; phylum Mollusca; class Gastropoda; order Lepetellida; family Haliotidae; genus Haliotis; species Haliotis asinina. The sequence continues at coordinate 45,954,378 of NC_090294.1, read as the reverse complement.
ATCACTGGATTGTCTGGTCCAGATCCAATATATATGAATGAGCAGTATGAAATGAACTTTTCATTTTCTTTCAGCAAAATCAAAGTGTGGGACTTGCAAGCTGCTTTGGATCCCCGCTCGCCAGCAGGCACTCTCTGTCTCAGAACTTTAGTGGTGAGTTGCTATGATGAATTCACCGACAGACATTTGTACATGCCATTACAATCTGTCTGTTGAATTTTTGGTAATTGCAAAAACAAATTTTGTTAAGGGTAATCAATCAGTAAATGAAAGTTTCCCAGTCTACTCCGTGATTTAATTGTTGTTATGTTGCATCAAATCTCCATCAGATCTAGGTTACAGGTATCTTGAACCCAGGGAGGCAGGTTTGTTTTTTGTTTGTTTACATCTGTCAACAAACTTCCAGCTGTTACAACGGGCATTTAGTTTTGATTCTTACAACCCACACTAAAGTGTTGGGACTTCATCCAGATCTCTAATGGCTCAGGGAAATAGGTGGTTGTGTGTCAGGGAAATGGGTGCACTGACTCAGGGTGTAGGTTGTTTTGTGTCAGGGAAATAGGTGCTTGTGTGTCTGGGAAATAGGTGCACTGGCTCAAGGAATAAGTTGTGTCAGGGAAACAGGAGAAATATGTGGTTTTGTCAGGGAATAGATGGTTTTCAGGGAAATAGGTGGTTGTGTGTCAGGGGAAAAGGTGGGTGTGTCAGAGAAATATGTGGTTGTATGACAGAAGTACATATTGATATGGTTGCGTGGCGAGGAAGTGGATGGTAGTGTATCATATATACTTAGGTAGTTGTATGACAAGAAAGTAGGTGGGTGAATATGAAGGAAGTAGATGGTTATTTGACCAGGAAGTAGTTGTCTCAGTGACGAAGTATAGTGATTGTATGACAAGGAAGTTGTGTGTATGTCAGGGAAGTAAGTGGTTGTGTATCGTAAATGTATTGTTAAAAAATTGCAAAATTTTTCTTAGTGCTGTCTTGTTGGTATAATGATAAGGAACAATCAGCTGATAGTGATAGATGTTTTTGTGGATAACCATATAAGAGTGGAGATAACTTGTGTGAGAAACTACTTGTCATCAAGGGGGCTGAGTAAATAGATAAAAAAACATCCCACTATCAAGCGATGACTTGCCTGGCATCAATCACCATGTGATGGTTGATGGTCCCGACGTTGATAGATGCCCCAACGTATTTTGGATAGCATTGTGACATACATCATAGGTGTATGATGGAAAATGTGATTCTGACCATTTCCATTGTGATCATTAAATGCCTCTTTTTTTTTTTTTACTTGTTTATTCAAGTTAATGTATGTCTATTTAATCATGAAAATTTTGCTTGAAATTCACGTGGCACTGATATGAAAGTTACCATAATTCTGATCCTCTATATTTGAAGTAAAATTTTTGTCTTTTGCTTTCACCATATTATTGTGCACCCAAAGAACAATTTCACAGGTATGATATCTTGTAATTTATGCGTTTTTTGCAGGAACATTCAGGACGTGTATTCCGGCTCCAGTTTGATGAATTCCAGATAGTGAGCAGTTCTCATGACGATACCATTCTCATCTGGGACTTTCTTAACGTACCCTTGCCAGAAGGTGGTAAATCACCTCAAAGAACCTACACCTACGTATCCAAATGATGCATGCTTCTTTCAGGCTCGTAATGCTGACTTACTAAGACTAAATCTATCCTGTCAAACAAATGCTTTGCCATTGGAAACTGATGTAATGGAGGCTGGTGATCAGACACAAAAGACTTGTGTCAGCAGCAGCTACATGAACTTGTGCCCAGCAGACAGCTTCAGGCTCAAGGATACCTGCCAAATCTCGGATCTGATGGTATAGAGTGGGTATAGAAAGGCATGGAGGACAATGGACCATGATAATGACAGAATGACGGACAGCAATGATAGGGAATTCCTTCCAAGCGGACGTCTTTCAGCCATTATTTGTACTTGTGTGTGTCCCGGGCAGCTGTTGACAATGTTGTCCAAAAAACATAAAAGAAAAAAAAAAATGATCCCAAAATGATAACATGTTTCTACATAAACTTGAATAATGTGCTCCGTCTCTGCTCACTGCTGACTTGAGTGGAATGGACAGAATGGTAGATAACTTCTGTGATTTTTTTCTGTGTGTGGATGGATGGATGGGTGGATGCTGTCTTCTCCGTGTTTCTCATCTCATCTGAATATCTGTAGTTTGTGGATGGAACTGGACTGTTTCTTAATTTGTCAAGCTTTCATAGGCAAAGTGGTGGTATTGGGCATCTGTGCATTGCCATGCCTTGTGATGGGGCACACTTTGCGACTGTTTAAGTTTTTTTTTTTTTTTTTCCTTCTTTTGATGGGGTGTTTTTAATACGAAAGTTGCTTTGCAGGGCAAGTGCTATAAAGAGCCTGTTTCATATTTTTAATGTTGAATTTGTTCTAGGTGAAAGAGTATGTCAGATATTCATGCATGGACAGCTTTTCTGAGTAAAATAAAATAGTTGTCTCATATCTGATCTTTTGTACACACAAGTTGCCTTTTTATTTTTGTGTACATTACTGGTTGTCATGGTAACCTTTAATCTGTTCGTTTGTAGATCATTTCCTAGTTCATTATGTAAGTCTTTGGGAATCATATAATGGTTCCCAATGTATTCATGGACTTGTTCATACTCAGCCTGTGTATGAAGTTTTATTCCACTAAACCTTGGTAAAGTGTGCAGACCATGGCCGAATGAATTAACCTGTACTGTGTTAATAGTGTGTATATGTCTCTGAGTATAAGTTATTGTGTGAATTTATTGTGTTGAAGAGAGAATTTCATCTGTTTGAACCTTGCCAGTCTGATAATATCAGCAGTAGTTCAAATATTTGATTTATTATTCCAGTCCCACACCTACAGGGGTTCAAACATCTCATCGCGTGACACCCGGGGCAAGTCTGATTTTATTCCAGGGAATCAAATAATGGTATCTTACTTGTCCCAGGACTACTAGATAATTGCTGCTTATGGTTTCAAACTGCAAATACACTTGGATTTCATTTCATATCTGCTCAAAATGTAGCTATTAAATTTTTCACTGATAATAAAGTAATCTTTCTTTGCTATTTATCACTTCTCAATAAATATTTCAGTAAACATTAACATCAAATACCATGTTGATTTTATTTTTGTCAAAATTACATCATGATTCAAATGATAAAAGAAATCAGGGCAATTGGGAAATTAGGATAAGCGACTTTCTTGCAATCACTTGCCCTTTGGCATGTGACTTTTAAATCAGTATTGAACCCCTGATCAAGAGTGATCTGGACCAGTCTTCTGAACATCCAATGGAGATATAAAATTGTACATACAAAAAATTGTATATAATGAACTGGTTTCAGTGGTAAAATTCCAGATTGTCAGACTGGCAAGGCCTAAGTGTTGGATGCCTGCGAGACTTACATTTGCAATGCCGTTACTCCTTCAAACTCATTAAAATATGATCTTTCATTCCATTGTGATATCTTTGCATGTAGACCTCTGGTCACCCCTCTGAGAGGTATCGCCCAGTAAATGCAGTGTGCCTCCCAAATTTAACAAAGGTTGTGGGTTCTTCAGCTAGAATTTACTAAGGCATTTCAGCTTCCATTACTTAAACTGATTTGAAAATTTAAGGAAGAAAATGCAGAACTCATGTATGTTTTTGATGATAGTCCATATATGGTGTATATGCCATGGTCTTCATAAACTAGAGGGTGCTTAAGATATCAAGTTATTTAGCTAGAGATTCGTGGCTTTAGGACGTTTTTCATGACTTAAGTTTTCATATCATTTCCAAAGGAAGGAGATTTTGGATGACTGCATCCTGGCATATGAACCAATTTGAATACTCAGAATAAGTCAGTAAACAATGTTCACATGTGGAGAAATAACCAGTGCTGCTCTGGAAACTTTGACCATTCATATTTAGAATTCAGAAGCCTCCATGCTGATTAAGTGTAAAGGGGACAACCTTCTATGGAGATGCCAAGTCTTGATGCAGAGATATTGTATTGGAGTAATAGATCTGATTTTAGTGTTCCAAAGTCTTACATACCAAATATTTACAGATAATCATGACCATGAAATTGACGCCATAATGTACAACCATTTCACTACATATCAGTCACTGAATGAAATGGACAGCCTAGGCTTCATCTTATGTTTGAGATTATGTCTTTGTTTGAGTTGGTGTATTGATCTGTTTTAACCAAATTCTTTTATTTAGGCATTTCTGTAACTTACAGTGTTTTGGACAGTGATTCTTCTCAGCAATAAGGACAAATCAAACGTGCATAGATGGCTTCAAGCAGATTTTGCTTCATGAGAATCACGCACAATTTCCTGCCCTAATTGATGTGCAAGTGCCAGAGCACAGCAGTTCCACCAAACCGTGACAATGTACTTAAACCTGTAGCTGCAGAATGTTTTTAGAGTAGTAGTTTGCTTCAAGCGTGAATGAATGAAAACGAAAAATGAAGCAAAAGCAATTTTTAAATGTGTTGACACTTTCCCAAAATGAAATCTGACCATGCATCTGTAAGTTATTCTTTAAATGTGGTCATTATTTATTGTTGTATGTCCAACTACCTGAAGATGTACCTAACATTCTACTCATTGCCCATTTGTTACATTGCAACACTGAATGTATGGAACTGTGATTTATTAAAAAGTCGCTTGTTTCATGTAGATATCATTTGCAGTATTAAAACCAGGGAAAAATATGGTTGTTCAAATGATTTATTTACAAGTATGGCCTGAATTATCAGGATTACAATACTTTTAGTTTCTCAATGTTTGCCCTAAACACATTGGAAAGGTACACGTATTTCAAAGTCTATGGCTGGTGTGGATGTCACAATGCTGTGACCTGTGTAAGACATCTGTCACTGAAGAACCTGTGTTTCTGTTGACGTGGGTCCTCCGTTTTCTTCTTGAAAAAAGACAACAGGGATGCACTGCCTGTGCTTTTGGTTTCATCTTCATCATCATCTTCCCTGAAAAACAGTTGAAATCATGCAAAACTACATGATGGTAATAGATACTACAAATATTTTGATGCTTTCAGAAACTGAATCCGGATCCGGATCCAAAGGACTTTGTTTCAGCCATATTTTCATACAGTTACAATCACAAGAATCAAACAGGTTTGGGTCCTCAATAACAGCTGTGAACAAGTCATTATCTCAAGCCATGAAGTAGGAGGCGGATATTGGGTTGAGCTGTCAGTCTGAGATGATGGTTACAGATTTTCTCAAAACATTACAGATTGGGAAGCCTAATGTGGTATGTGTTTTCAGGACATAAATGCATTGATGGAATTAAAACAAATTGGCACAGAACACTGACGGGTGATATTGATGACATCTCTCCTTGTTCAATTCTCAATGTATGATTCAAATAAGGTGTCAAATTTAAGAAAAAAATTACCCTGACAGTGGGTCTAATGGTATCATGATCTGCCGTACTGATTAGTATCATTCAAACCACATTTTTCATAGGGAACACTTGAAAGCCATCTCAGCTTCAAATCTCATTTTGTAACTGAAATGATTATGACACAAGCATTTACTACCAGTAAGTGAAGTGCACATGATTACTTTCACGTCAGCAGGGCTCTTGACCTTGAAATTCAGCTGACATGACAATATTATGCACAACAGGAAATACATCACATCCTGTGTGATCAGTCCAACTGAAACCATTGCACAAACACTGAACACCATAGCTATGAATGACCTCACTGTTTAATTCAAACATTTTGCATTTGTTTTCCATTTTGTTTCTTATTCATCACCAAGTATTAAATTTGTCACCTCAAAGGAAACACAGTCTGCACTACCTGCCATGTTCAGAGTAAAAAAAGGAAGCAATATTTTTAGTAGTAGTGCAGGTTAAAACTGTACTTAATTTCACTCTACAGTAGGTAGAGCAACTGTATTTCATAATTGTATCAAACTTTGACCAGGAATTACTCCTCAAATCTTTCAATAGACGTTAAGGTTCTCCAGAGACATTTAGGTAAAGGACAAAAGGTCCTGGATCTCAACATGTTTACAAATTGTTTCTTCACTATTCTTTGCTCCTTCATCCACCCAGAAATGTTGTGTAGACAATGAAGAAGTTGATATCCATAACATGTTGACATTATTAAGTTCCTTATGGGACACTATGTGAATTCTGAGGCCCACTGCCTTCCAAGGTCAAGGTAAAACCCTGAAGACAAGCTTCCTTTCATACCATCTGACTTGAACACAGTCCTTCTCAATCATCTGGGCAGCTGTGGACCAGCTGAAGCGGACAAAGTCTGGGAATCCAAACACAGAGTCCATGTTCTCTGCCAGAAACTTCTTAGTCCCTGGATCTACAAATCCGGGAAGACATTACCAACACAGATCATGAATCAGAAATGCATATTATGATGCGAGTCACAAGAAACTACGTACCACAGTACTTATACTACATACATTTGACACTACTTGAGCACAGGCCCCCACTGTGGATCAGAAAATCGATAAGCTTTAAGTACTGACTTTTGACTGAAGTTTGAGTAAACACAGGAACATGAATTTCCCAGAATGAACTGATATAAATATTAAACTCCAGCACAGAAGAGAATTTGAGTTTGGTGGATAGATTAATTAAGTGTGTACTGGCTTCATATTTTTAAAAATACACTTAAGTTAAAAGTCAGCTGTTTCATTTTGTCAAAACTCAGTTTGAAATTTGAGTAAAAACTTAAGTTTGTTTTGAGAAATCGGGCCCTAGTTTACCACCCACCCCCGTGACTGTAACACATAAAGGTGCTTAACAGAAAGGATTGAAAAATGGACAATTATGCACATATCAATCGATATATTTTAATCCTATCCTATTTTAAAGGTCTCACAACATTTCCTATGCATTTGGGATTCTAATACACATGTTTTCTGTGGGGGTTTGTTTGTTGTTTTTTTCTAAATCGCCAAAGACCAAGTTGCCGGAAGTATACAAAATTGGGTTGTCAGCACACTCAAATTGGTTGATAAGATGACAAGAAAAGCACATATGAAAAGGAGAGGTAGATTCAAATGTCTTTCATCTAAGATCTTGGTAACAATAACTTTAAAAAGGAGTGAAAATATTTTTTTAAAGAAACATAGAAGTCAGTGTTCATTCAGTGTAATGTCTCAGCCAATCTGATTGCTGGAGCTAGTGAAGTCAAGTGCTGACAAACTAATTTTGTCTGCTTCCAGCAAAGCAACTCAGTCTTCGGCAATTTAATAAAAACCAACAAATACACCCCAACGGAAAGCCTGTGTATATGCCTCCTACACATGTAGGAAATATGGACAAAGCTTTTGAAACTTGTGAGGCCTTTAAAATACTATATATTAAGTGATGAGAGCATTATTGTCCAGTTTTTGATCATGTCACCGTATTTCCTTGATGCACATTCACATGTTGTATACTATGGAGGTTGGATAGTTAACATGTCAATATGAATAATCTCCCTGATGTGAAAGGGAACCCTAGTTCCATCTTTGAATCCTTTTACCTGAGCCATTTAGTAGACAGTCTCACCATATGTAAAATTTTTGAGAGCATATACCTTGCACATTAGATATACTCCTCATAAAGTGTAACAAATTCTCAGGGGGGAAAGTCACCTGCAGGATACCCGGATCCATACTCGAGTCCTTCTTTCCCCAAAAGCTCTCGGAACTGCCATGACTTAACTGCCTGGTCTCGTGCCACCTGAAACACAAGTGACAGTATCATAGACTCCATTAGCAGTTATATTCGAATATATTGCTCATACTGAATACGTCTTTTCCTGTCAGGTGAATTATTGTTGGAAATAACATCAAACATCTGCCACTGATAAATCAGTTCACAATTTTCTGACATTTTATGGAAGGATGGAGGTCATTGCATAATAAGCTCCTTTTGTTGACAGTGTTCAAGTGGAAAGAATCTGACTTTATGAATGAAAATGCCAGTCAAAAGCAAATGTCCAACAAAATATTTCCCCAGACATGTAGTTTTCTGATCATTTCTGAAGATATTCAATTTGGCTATAAATGTCCCTCACAGTCTCACTGCTGTCAGTGAGAGCTGACAACATGGGGCAGACAATATTTTAATCGTGCTCCCTCATCTATTCGCTTCTGCTTGTGAAAAAAACAAAGAACGATAATGTACCCTGTCAAAAGTCCAATAAATGAACAAATCTATCTAAATTTTAGACAAACTACCAACTAATACCAACCCAAATTTCATTAAAATTGTTATGAAATCATAAAGGCCGTAAGTACCATTTCCAATATGGCTGTTACGCCTACATCAGCATATCATATCCCAATGTTCCTAACTGCTTTGTCATTCCATTTCAAAATCTCTGTGACTTTTCCTTTTCAAATCCTTTTTGACTGTGAACATGTCACATCATCTCTAGGTAATGAGCAGATCCATTTTAATTAATATATTAAACTTCAGAGCAAGAAGTCAAACTTGACATAGCAAGCTACTCTTGTGATACATTTATGTTAAATCAGGGCCTAAGTAGTTGATATCTCAACCTCTCTACTTATCTTAATGTCTTCAGACAAACCCTCTCTCTCTAGAGAGTAGTAATGGATACTGTATGTTACTGTGTGTAAGCCAATTTTCTGAGAACCAAAAAAGGCAATCTGTAGAAAGCAGACGGGTTATCTATGAGAGACACTTTCACGTAAGTATTTACAAGGTATGCAATATAATATGGAGACCGTCTGCTCCTGTTGACCTCTGTAATGCAGTGAATAGTCTTCCTGGGTGCTGTTGTACAAAACAACCTTTGTACCATGACTACCTTGGTCTTTCTTAAGGTATGGAAGTTACAGTCACCTCAGTGATAGGATCCCTCTGTACAACGGCACCAAGGTCAGTGGCAAGTTTGTGGTTTGATTCCTGATTGCAACATACCGTCACTAAACTATGGTACTTCCTTCACTGTCTGGCACTAGGCTTATTATGAAGTCAAAACAAGGCCAGGATGGGTTTCACATGTCTTGACCAGGCAAAGTTTCTCAGTCATCCACCACTTGTCCAGACAAGCAGAAGATACACACACTTCCATGCCCATAGATAGTCATATATTCAATGCACTGCCACCTCTTAACTATTTAGCCTCTCAACAATGGCTTCAACCATGGTATTTCGTTATTGTAAACCCAAAGTCACTATGTTCTGTAATCTGATTGGTTGAAAAATGTGATCAAATGGTATTTGAAACCCAGAAATTGCGAGACTATTTGCTGCACACTGCGTCAGTAGTGGTGACATCTTTCAAATCATATTGTGACAAAGTCGGAATGACAACACAAAAATTGAGCAATTCTCGATGTTACCATGGGAACCTACTGAAATGGCCAGCCAATGACACTTCAGTGCTGTGCCCATATTCGAAGTAAATGAGTACAGACAGTACAAGCCAGGTGGGGCGTTTTGTTTATCTTTTTGTTTACAATGTCAGTAAGCATTAAGTGCTGGCAAATTTCTGGGTGTTATCGAGTATTTAATGCCGTCGGTTCCAAATGAATTCCAATGCTTCAAATACACAATAACACCCAGAAATTGCCAACACATGATGTTTATCTCCTAAATAATAGCCAATGTTTCCAAGCAATATTTAGTTCACTGACCTTGGCACAGATACTGGCTCCACTGACAATCGGGTAGGTGGCATCAGCTTTTTTAGCAACAGTGATGTCAATGTCGGGGAAAATATCTTTCAGTTTCGCCTGGTACTTGGCAGGGTCTCCCACTGTGTCAACATACACCTGCAACAACAGACAACGTAGCATACATTATCTTGCGCTCAATAATCAAATCACTTAAACTTTTGTGGTTCTATTGTTTCTTGCAACACTCAGTAATATTAAAGCTATAGGAAGGGGTCCAGTAACTAATGTAGTGCTGAACACTGTACAAAATGATCTACACTGTAAAGGTCAAGTGTCAAGGGCACACAATCAAAGAAATCAGAAGCTTGATCAACTGATCCATTTGGTCATTTCTTATGACCAGAGACACCTATTCAATCTCAGAGGCAGTATTAAGATATAAAATATGAGATGATACTGAGAACAATGACAAAGCATACAATTTTACTGATGAGAACTTCTTGTTTACTGGATGGAGAGACATTTCCAAATAGATTCTTACACCATTATCAAGTGAAAAATGTAAGATACTACACTGAAATGTAACTCCATACAATAAACTAGAAGTTGTGACTCATATGTAACATTGTAAGCTTAATTTCTAACTCACCAACTTCTAGATTACCAATCAAGCACTGACTACAGGAACAATTCTGATTAAGACTTTAAGACACTTCAAGGGTTTCACGTAATAAGTTATGCAAAAATACTTTTGAGTGACAACATAATTTGCTTTCAATACTGAAATGTGTGTCCTTGTTTAGGAATGAATGTTTCAATTTCATGATATATTATTTTTATTCATAGGAATAACTGCATGTACATACTCTTACTGATTAAAACATTACAAAAAAAAATCATATTCTCCTATAACGCATTTAGTTGCGAACATCCAAATCTCTTTCTAACCAAGACCATCTGAGCATATATAATCTGATGTCTGCAGTAAAGTAGTGTGTTCAGTGTCAGAGCTCCATATAATTTTTCAAGCAACTGGGTATTTACTCTCATGTCTGTTTATGTATGAGTAATGGCCCTTTTTGAGGAAAAACTAGCATTGTGTATACTCCCACTAGTTTAAAGGCTTGCAGTCTAAGTAAACTTATCCTCAGTACATTTCGTTACACTCCACCATCTGAGTCTAACAAAACCTTATGGGAGGTCACGTCAGGTAACCTTTCAGATTGACCAATCAGAGCACAGCTTACCAAATCGCAAAAGTGCACATTCACACATCCCTTATGAACTTATTATCTAGAAAAGGTTCATACCCGAACGATTCCAAATGCTATTTAGCGTACGCTCGCTTCGGGGTGATGCACACGGCGTACGTACTGCCATGACAACGCTGAGTAAACAGTCGCTGAAAATAGTGTTTTTGACAATATTCGAGGATGTTACCTTGGGGAAATAAATATGTCAACAGAAACCCCAAAAAGTTCATATTGCAGGTCAAATGATTGTGTTATATGTGGATTTTTATTTGTGGAGAGATCTGTGTCAGTGAACTAAATATTTTGAAAGTCCCTCCGATCCCTAAATAGTAGCCATTGTCTGATTGGTTAAATCTATTTAACCACCTTGCGTTTGATTGGACAGTTATAAGTAGCTCAAAGGTTACCTGACGCGACCTTCTACTAGGTTTTGTTAGACTCAGTGGTGTAGTGTAACAAAATACACTGAGACGAAGTTTACTTAGACTGAAAGACTTGAGTACTTTTACACAGGGTTTCTTTGCACTTTTAAGGATATAAACATAAATGCTTCTCAATAGACCTTCATAATTTATAATAATTTTAATATTGCAAAATAGTTGGCCATTTTCAAAAAATTGACATGGAAGTGAAGTGGTAATAGCTATATGTATATATAGGGACTGCTTAATGTTCACTAACGCTGTTGTAGAGTTCAAGCGCCTCGTAAGCCAGTTTAGTTCATTTAGTGAAGTATGCAAGTTTTTATAGACCCAGACTTGTAATTAAATGAGCAAATGTGATATATATTTAAATATGCAAATATTCACCATATCTGGAGCTCTGAATGTTGTACATTTTCTAAACAGAAGGTTGTGGCAGGTTTCTACCTAGACTTGCAAATGGTGACACCTGATTATTAATTTTAGGGGTCCCTGCAAGCAATAAGTGAGTATTGTGAAGTTATAGTTTAGAGAACTGCAAGTTTTGACATTTCTCTAGAGTCTGGAATGAATCAGTGATCACACAGACAGATGGGTGAAATGATGCATATAAATGCTCTGAAAGACACAACCAAACACTCAGAAAAGTAAATATATACAGTGCACTCTGTTGCATGCACATTTGTGAGACGCATAAAACCATTAAGTGAGTTGCCTGGCCAACGCTAATAATTAACAGAGTCACAACAATCCCTAGTGAGACAGTATTACCTCCGTGATGTTGGCTCCCAGACTGAGGGCTCGCTGTAGGAGGCCAATTGCTGAGTCATGGGACAGAGCATTCAGATTATATTTGGTCCTGGAAAGCAATATTTGAGTATCAACAGAGATTCACAAAAATTATTCAGGTCTGAACTTTCATTAAAACTACAATTTCTAAATTTTATTTGAAGCAAGAACAAGCTGTCCTGTATACAAACAGGCCTGTGTCAGCTAAACTAGTAATAAATAGTATCATGAACATTGCCACGTGCTGAACAGTGACATTCAATCAACCAACCTTCCCACTGCACCACATGTGGTGGTCAATAAGGACTTTCTTTGCAACAGGTGTCCGTTCACTCAGCAGTGAAAGGGTACCTGACAGGATTAGATATAACCTTCTAACACCTCACACACAGTTTAGGTTGCATATTCTCCAAGGAAATGAGAATAAATGTCACTGAAACCGTAACAATCAACCACGTTAATGATGTAGAATGTTCTGGGTCTAATGTACAGACACCAAGTATTTTCAATGACAGCATTAATATCGTTTAAGGCAAACTGGAGGCCCATGTTAAGATAACTCTTTGAAATATTCTGCAAGAAAACCAGACGAGCCTATCCTCTGGACATAAGCTCAGACATAAAAGGAAGTGACTTTTGAGAACAATCAACACTTCATGATGAAGAGGCTGCTGGAAAGGTCAGCCAGATATGTCAATGGTTGAATGCATAATCCTATCTAAGTGAGTTCTTACTGAAGCAATACACTGAGGATCACCTTCGAAGCATGCTATTGGAGATGTAAGTGGGTGTGAGGATTTCTACAATCCAGCCCACTGTGTCTTGCGCAGCCTTTATCTTTTCCAACATGGATTCTCTCTGTTCCTCAGACAATGTCTTAGAGTCTGAAAATAAAAATGTCAAAACCACAAGTGTTTGGGAGATGCACAACATTCTCAAACAAACAATAACAAATGAAAGGTCCTCCACTTCACAAAACAAATGCTATTTCTTAATATGCTGTATTACCCCTGAAAATTCAGGTGGAAATGGTCGTCAGCAACTCATGCTTGTTGTAAGAGGTGACTTACAGGATCTGGTGGACAGGCCTGCTGATGTGGTCATCTTATCCTCATTTTAAGATTGATACTTTTATATTGATCACTGGACAATCCAGTCCAGAATTATTTACAGACTACTGCCATATACTGACACAGCAGAAATTTTTCTGCCGTGTTATCCCCCACCCCACCAAAAAATAAATCATGTGGGCTGTGGAAATATGAAGGCACATAAGCTCATGATCTGCAGCATCTCTCATTGGACATAATGAGGCAGGTTCAGCACTTTTCCAGTTCCAGCATAATGTGAAAGGAGCCAGAATTTACAATGATACAACTAGATCTGTCAGTATCACACCAGTGTTCATGGCTTTAAGCAGGGTATGAAACTCCCAAAATTTTCAGCCAGATCTCAGGGCTGGTTACATGTTAAACTTGCCAGCCCTAACCAAACTTAACCTACTTGCAAATAATATGCATTTGACA